>NC_085044.1:7334742-7634742 GCF_963692335.1 Osmerus eperlanus | reverse complement strand
CATCGCTGAATACAAGATGGTTGTTCACCTTTTCGGTGCGACTTCTTCTCCAAGTTGTGCAAATTATGCTCCGAAGAACAGCAGAGGAGAACTGTATCAAGTCGTCACCTGAGGCTGTGGACACAGTTCTGAAGAACTTTTACGTAGACGACTGTTTGAAATCAGTTGCAAGTGGAGCTCAAGCAGTCAAACTGGTCAAAGATCTCACAGCACTATGTGCAAGTGAAGGATTCCACCTGACAAAATGGACAAGTAACAGCCGTGCCTTACTTGCCTCTGTTCCTGACTGTGAGAGAGCCAAGGATGTCAGAGACTTGGACTTATCTCATGATGTGCTACCAATGGAAAGAGCATTGGGTGTGCTATGGTGCACAGAATCAGACTCACTCAAGTTCAAGATCAATGTCAAAAACAAGCCCATCACAAGACGAGGAATTCTCTCAGTCACAAGCTCGATCTATGATCCTTTGGAATTTCTTGCCCCTGCAATTCTTCCCGCAAAGATGCTCATGCAACAACTATGCAAAGAAGGTCTTGCTTGGGATGATGAGATTCCAGATCGGTTGAGTAGGAAGTGGAATGCTTGGCTACAAGAGCTACACCAGTTGTCAGCTGTAACCATACCCAGATGTGTGAGACCATCAGAGTTTGGACCTGTTGAAACTGCACAGCTCCACCACTTTTCTGATGGAAGTGAAAGTGGATACGGAACAGTCTCTTACCTGAGATTGAAAAATAGGGATGGAAGTGTTCACTGTGCTTTCATGATGGGAAGATCACGTGTGGCACCACTGAAGCAGACCACTATTCCACGAATGGAACTGACTGCAGCAGTGGTTGCTGTGAACACAGACAAGATGTTGAGGAAAGAGCTTCAAATGGATCTCCTTAACTCGACATTCTGGACCGACAGCACAACTGTCATCAGAGTCGACTAAGCTTGAGCAATGGAAATATGTCAATACTTCAGTTAATCCCGCTGATTGTGCTTCCAGAGGGTTTATGCCGACCAAGTTCATGAAGAATTTGAGCTGGTTTCATGGACCAGCGTTTCTCAAAGAACCAGAATTTCAATGGCCAGGCAGACTTGATGATACAATGGTTAATGAAGCGTGGTTATGGTTAATTTAACCATAATTTACTTTCTAACATATGTCTATTTGTCAATGTCTATTTCTGTGAGAGTACATTGAGAACAATGTGAAAACCGGAGACACATTCCTTGTATGTGTACACATATTTGGCCAATAAAGCTGATTCTGATTCTCATTTACATTATTAGCTTCTGAGATTGACAGAGATTAGAACAGGTAATGGGAGCAAAAGTTTAAATTACTGGCTCCATGATCCTGGAATTCTCTCTTGAATTACAGTTAAACAGTTGATTGATGTTAATATCATGGAAGAATATAATTGCCTCTAGGACAGACAGCTGTTTTTAATAATCATATTGTGTGTTTTCTATGCACTATATATTCATGTAAATATGTGTATCTCTTTTGTTCAAGTTTGTGTTAATGTAGTTTGCCTGAAAATCTTTTCCCCCTACTGCAGTTGAACCAGTCTCTTGAAAAAGAAATGTATCTCAACAAGAATTAACTGAATGAATAAAAATCTATAAAAAAATTGTTCTACTGTGAAAAGTTTTTTTGGGGGGTGGGGTGTCAGTGGAGTTGCCAAGTTTCATAACGGGGTATCCTCTGGGTAAGCTCATGAAACCAGATGGAGGTGTCTCAAGTGACTTGATGAAATCGGTTTAGGCAGAATCTATAGTAACTTTGACATGACTAAAGAATTCAGTTATTTTTTTGGTGCATATAAACAGCTTTGTGATATTGCTATGTGTAATATGCAATCATGAATTACATAACATAATTACCTATTATAACAACTATCTACATTATTTATAATTAGGCCACTCTATTATTTAGTAGGGATGCACCGATACTAGTATCGGTATCGGGCCCGATACCAAGCTCAAGTACTTGTATTCGTACACGTAAAAATACCCCCGATACCAAAGACCGATACCTCACGTTTTTATTATTTTATTATTATGACAATGGTGTAGGTGAGAAATGAAATCTATATATATAGCTGGTTGGTGCATTGTGTTTGTTCCCGGGGTGTCTGTTTGAACACAATTCTTGGACACAGCTTTCTTTTTTAGCTCTAGATTTATTGCTAGAAAGTTTTTCCGTTTCTTAACCAACATGAATGAGTGTGGTGGTGCTGAAACAACACAGAACGTAGACAATTAACATCACACTCCCGACACAGCATATTACAGAATATACAACAAATATGTTACCAATGCCATCATAATTAAACAAATATTATACAGTCTATTAACATTATATTAATAAAATCCGACCACTGCGAAAACTAAACATTCCACAGCGCTGGTCCGACCGCTACATAGACTATTTATAAACTTTACAGAATTAAATAAGGTTAAACAATCAGAGGACTAAGAACAACAACCAAACAACTTACTTTTATCATGAACGCACCATTTCACTAAATTAAAGATTGCGAGCATAAAAAGAAAACTTAGTGCCTACTGCAGAATACCAATTGTACTCAGTGGAGTTTAGTTGCAGATGGATCCATTTAATATGAAACAAGCTGAACCCCCTTTGAAGCTATTCTAACAACGTTGTCACCGGCAGTATTTTTCAGATGGAATTGCGATTCAAACAGTACCATCTGCTAACTGAAAATATGCCCCCAAACACGACTTTTTGGTCTCAGTCTAGAGCCCTGCGTGGAGAAGCTGAATTGTGCTACGAGCACGCTAGCCTAGCTTTTACGAGCTGTTGCTAGCCAAACTTCATTGAGGGGATTGTTTGAATGTGCCGGAAATTTTAAAAGTTTCTTTTGATATAAAGTTTAGGCTGTGGCATTGAAGACTGCAACGCACCACACAAGCTTGAGTTTAAATACATTATTTAATGTGACATTACTTAATGTACATACAAGTCTTGAATTGCTTAAATGTATAATTCTGATAGTACACCATGGCACTATACGATACTTGCTGTGCAACAGCAATGCACGTTGTATCCATGCGTCGTTGCTAACGTGTGCTGACGTTGTGACGTAGGCTGGCACTGAGTTCCCTTCGTTGACACAAGGCACTTTTTGCCACAAAAACGGAATTTCAGCCTAAACCGTGCAACGGAACGTAAAAAAAATACAAGCAACTCAATGGCTACCAAGACGAAACTTTTTACACCAACTTTGTCTATGTAGTCCAAATATTGACGGATCCTTAGGGGGGCAAAAATAAATTGATTATGCAATTAGCTGGCGGGGGGCCTCAAAAAATGAAAAAAAAAAGTCCATAGCCCAGGGGCCTCAAGTGCTGTTAAGACGCCCCTGATCGTACTCGTACTCGGTCCTTAAAAAATTGTATCGGTGCATCCCTATTATCTAGTAGAATTAAGAGAACATACCGTGGATCTGGTAGTTATTGTACTAAACCGGGTCACGCAGAGATCAACTCCACCACTTAAAGATCCTGTAAAGTGGAATTAAAAACGAGTTTCAAGTTCACCACACCACAGAAAAATGTGTTATTAACTACCCATCCAAATTCGAATGGAAAAAAACACTGACAAGTATGTTAAATTAGGCTTTGAAATGGTAAGAAAATCAGCAGTCTTCTCTGTTCGAGACTGGGGAGTGGGTGTGTCGCCTGAAGGAGCTGAAGCTCGGCCCCCTCGCTGGAAGGCGCCGCCTCTCTCAAAGTAAGCTACCTATGACCCAGATAATGGACGCTACGTCAAGCCGAACAAAACAGTATAGAATTAGAATGTATTTGTTCAATGAGTGAAACATACAGATGCATATAAATGAAATATTCCCCTGAGGTTTAACACAGGAGTAAACATTTACAGCAGAGACAGCAGACAGTGAGCTCTCCAACTACTTCTAGCACATTAGCTACCATTTCACCAAAATACCATTCTACACCGAGTAGCCTAATATCAAGTTAGCGGTTTGCACTAATTATAGCAGAGATACCTCTGGAAAAGTTATCTAGTATAATTATAACAAGCACACAGAACTGAGTGATGAACTGCTGGCGGCGGTGGATGGTCCAGGTGCGACCGGAGGATGAACGGCCCGGGGGGCGATGCTCGGTACGGCTCCACGCTGCAAGAGAAGCCGTGTGTTGGTGAACCCCGTCTGTCTCTTGTCCATGTTAAAACTGTCCGCCGTGAAATGGTCAGTGGCGCAGAGGTGGCTGTTGGAGTTTATCCAAAGCTTTCCATGAGCGTGGCTCTTCACAAAATCTATCCACCTATTTTTCCTTTCATTATCAACAGGGAACTTAAATGGCGTTGCAGCGCAGCTGGAGTTCTTGCATCCAGGGAAGATGCAGTTGCGGGTGGTGGGAGACATCCTGAAGCTAGCTAGCTAGCTGATGTAAGCTACAATAACAGTACAGCAGGAGGAGCCATTCAGTGATCTGACGTAGATGGGGCGAAATGACGTAGATAGGGCATTTTTTGGCTCCGCCCATTAAAACCTGATCTGAAAACGGAAGAGAAACTGTTCTTCGGTTTAACTCCACATTTCAGTGCGACAAAGTTTTAGCGCTTTGCACATGCTTTCAGGAACTCATTTCACACGTATATAATGTACTTAGAAGCAAAACATGGAATTTACTTTACAGGATCTTTAGAGCAGTAATAAACAGAGAAAGTGAAAGAAGACCTCACTAGTCTCAGAATATGTGAAATATTGCCTACTCATTTCTGCTCGTTTTCTATGCTAAGAATGCTGTAATAATGGATGTACTTTATGAAATGGAAAACTTTGTGCGGATGAATGTAATTTCAATGCGTCTAAGGGTGCTTTCATACCTGACATGTTTGGTCCGTTTCAATATGACCATGGTTCGTTTTCTCTGAAAGTCCGATTCATTTGGAGAGGTGAGAACTCGCATTCGAACTCTGGTGCGGACCAAACAACCATGGTCCCCCTAAAAAGACGGGACTCGGTCCGGTTCCAAGTGAACCATGGTTCGGTTCACTTTAAGTCTGAACGTAATCTGACTTAATATTGACCTATTCCAGGAAGCAAACCAAAATGTAGTGCATTGTGGGTTGAAAAAGGAATTGACACTTGGCGGAGACAGCCGTGCCACTCATTAGCAGCAAAATTCGTTATTTAGGCCTTTGTATTCCTCTCGGAACATAGGCCATTGATGAATAGTTTCCACCCTCGTTTGTCCTGAGCCATCCTCTCCAGCTGTTTCCACGTCAGCCCCTTCTTCTTGAATTCCTGCACTGTGCTCCTTCTCCAGGGGCCTCATGTATAAACGTTGCATATGCACAAAAAGCTTGCATACGCTGGTTTTCACGCACACGGTGTGATGTATAAAAATGTACTTGACGTGAGACTGTGCGGGCCGTCATGGAAACTTTTGAGAAAACGTGAGAATGTGCGGACCGTCCACAAAGTCTTGTCTGGCTCTGTAACGTCGCTAAATCTAACTGAAAAGTGCAGAAACTCACCAAACATAAAAAAAATAAAGTTTCCACTACAGTTACTGTCATACGTCTATGACGTTGACTATTCAAATAAAATAAATTCTTCTTTGTTTTTTCCATTAATGTGGATGATCACATCAAAATGACAAAACCCAAACGGGAAATGCTAGCTCTATATAGGCTACTGTTTAATCCACCACCACTTAATAACTTCTGTCAAACTTAAGGGTATCAAACGAACGACAAATCACTCAGGAAATCATGCTGTTATGATGCGCCACAACTCGTTTCTTAATTTCGAGTTTTACATCGGACCATTTTTTCTTAATTTCTGCCATGGTCCGGTTCTCCGAACCCACAGCATTTACGGACCTTTAATAATAATAATTGTATTTGTAATGCACTTTATATTTAGCTAAATCTCAAAATGCTACAGGTAAAAAAAAGAAAAAAAGAAGGGCGCATTCGCCTGACAGACTTTCTTTTGTTGCTAATACCTGATGACAGGCCGCCAAACAGGACACATTTTCTCGCCTCCACCTCTGTTGTTAGAACTTCGATCTCACAGTCTGTGAAATTGTTCTTTTTTGCGTGTTTAGACATTTTAATTCAGACAAAGAAATGACCTCAGGAGCGCATTTATAGTCTATCTGCATATTCATTTATGGAAGGAGGCAAGGCGGGGTCAGTGGCTCGTTCACGTGCGGTCAATCTCCTGTTGATTGAGATTTATAAAGGAATGTGAATATTTGAATATATTTCTGTGCGTAGGTCCGCTGGCCGTACGCCATCTTCTGGTATGAAAGATGCGCAATCCTTTACACATGAGGCCCCAGGTGTTTTTTGGTCGTCCTCTATCCCGTTTGCCTTGTGGGTTCCATGTCAGTGCCTGTTTTGTTATTGCTGTTGTGTTTCTTCGTAGTGTGTGTCCAATCCAGCTCCATTTTATGGATCCATTTAATATGAAACAAGCTGAACCCCCTTTGAAGCTATTCTAACAACGTTGTCACCGGCAGTATTTTTCAGATGGAATTGCGATTCAAACAGTACCATCTGCTAACTGAAAATATGCCCCCCAAAACGTAAATAAGCTTGACATTTATTTAGTGGAAAATCGCTCATTCATAAAAAGCTCACTGGTAGCGATCATTGTCAGTAACAACGGCAAGTGCGATATAGCCCTGTGTGGAGAAGCTGCCCCGGTAAATTGTACTACTACGGTACAGTACTAGACTACTGCTGTGTTCGTCTTGGTAGCGATTGCGTTGGTTGAATTGGATTTAACGTTCCGTTGTACGGTTTAGGCTGAAATTTATTATTTTCATGAACAGATGGACAACGTTTAGGCTGTGGCAATGAAGTTCAGGTTAGTAGTTAGATAGACTTTTGATTTAAGTAAGGGGAGTGCCGAACATGTTCTGTTGCCGTTTGACTTTCTAAACAGCTGTGTAGATGTTTTTGTAGTGTCTCGCGTAGGCTACAGCGTTGCAGTGAGCTACACTGGTTTGAAACGACAGGTAATGATAATTTCACCCACAAATCGTTTACTTGTAATCTAATGTCATAATAAATCCTACAACGAAAACGTATTTGTGAGGAATGTTTATTTTAACGATTGAAAACAGATGCATCATAGACCACTGTTATGTGTTGCCCGGGCAACAGAGGCTAATGTCATGATGCTAATACTTCAGTGAAATAGTAAACTACTGTTTCCGAAAGTAGATGTACTTCCTTAATAATATCAGCTTATATTGTACATTACACATCACAATTGTGTGTCATATCACAAAGTAAAATTAGTAAATAGTTATCACCCTGGCCTCTTTGGGGCGGCTGTGGCTCAGGGGGTAGAGAGGGTTGTCTGTCAATCGCAAGGTTGGCGGTTCGATCCCCGACTCCACCCAGGCCATGTGCCGAAGTATCCTTGAGCAAGACTCTGAACCCCAAGTTGCTCCCGATGGGCAGGCCGGCGCCTTGCATGGTAGCTCGCTGCCGTCGGTATGTGTGATTGAGAGTATGAATGGGTGAATGAGAGGCAAACATTGTAAAGCGCTTTGAGTGCCGCTAAGGTAGAAAAGCGCTATATAAATGCAGTCCATTTACCATTTATCTTTGCTTGTGGTGTTTCTGCAGCTGCCTTGCAGTAAAGTAGTTAGCTTAGCTATCTCCCAGAAGTTAACCAGCTGCTAAACTAATGTTCTGCTAGAGGTAGTCACGCGAGTTTTCGTGACGTAGTGACGTTAGTAACGTCAGTGACAGTGGCTAGCAAATTAGCCACCGTTAGCTTCACTTTTCGCCACAAAAACTTAACCTAAGCCTAAACCATGCAACGGAACGTAAATCCCAATACAAGCAACTCAATCGGTACCAAGACGAAACTTTTGACACCTTGTCTATGTAGGCCAAATATTGACTGAGTTTTAGGGGGGCAAAAAGAATAATAAAAACTAGAAACGGCTGTTCCTGCGAAACAGCAGTGAGAATGCTGAAAACCTGAATGGGGATAGCTGACCATGCTAAAAAAGCTGAAAATAGTGAAAATTTAGTAGAAAGTTATAAGCTGAAGCTTCAAAGCAACCGAAAGGTATTTTTGAGCTGGGGCTGGAGCAGCATTCCAACAATGATTTGAAAGGATTTACCATTACTTTTAAAGGGAGAATAATTTGCACAAAAACCTTAATATTTTAAAAAGTATAAAAGTGAGAAATGAGAAAATACCCGCAAGCTGAAATGAATTTCAAAAATGTGTGAGTCACACAAAAGAGGCAGTGTGGAAGCTGAACTGCATCATCTTAACAAAGCTAAGAGCTAAAATAGCCTACAATGTGGGAGAAGCTGAAAGCTGAACTGTTAAACAGAAGAAGAAGTAGGCTAGCTAGTCGTAACAAGAATATTATCGTTTTAACAGATTAAATTATAGTTGGGATAGTAATAGCAGTAGCAGATGTAGCCTACCATTGAGTGTGTTTACTCGGCTTTCTTAGTAGGATTCAATGTGTTGATGGAATGGAACATACAGCAGTAGAGCCGATACAGGAAGACACGGCGACACTTTGTTGCAGAAGGATGATGGTGCAAGTTTTGGCCGTGGAGCATACAACGATTAATAAAAAAGAAGACGCGTTTATTGAGTAATCGCATAACTAATTACACATGTAAACGGAGTAATCGTATTATTGGTATAAACCGACAATTGCTAGTAATCGTGTTTCTCATGGTCAAGTAAACGTACCAATCACCTGTGTGAGAGACTGAGTGGTGCGTGTCTGTCGTTACGGTGATGGTGCAGCTATGATTGCTAACGCGCTGAGGGCATAGAATAAGAGAAATGTAGCTAGAATCCACACCTCAAACAAGATAACCTAGACGCACAACTGTACGTCCAATCCAAAATATAAGGATATTTTCCGAGACCCAAGACTCTGCCGAAACCAGAGATATTCTTTATATGTCTGTGCAGTCAGAAATACGACTCTACCTGCAGTTTCAAAAACGTGTTCCTTTTGCTTTCCTGGTGCTTGTTTGTTTGGTTGCCACGGTGATGGCGCAGCTGTGATAGCTAACGAGCTAGGCAGAGAGAAAAACGAACATTTACCTAGCATCCACACCTCAAACAAGTTGACCTAGACGCAAAACTATACGTCCAATCCAAAATATAAGGATATTTTCCGAGACCCAAGACTCTGCCGAACCCAGAGATGTCCTTTATATGTCTGTGCGGTCAGAAATACGACTCTATCGGCAGTTTCAAAATCTTGTTCCTTCTTGCTTTCTCTGACTGATTTTACTCACCTCTCCATTGAAGTTAGTGAGATAATTTGAAAGGCTGCTCTCGCTTCAAGGCTCATAGCTGAAAATCTGTAAATGTGAGCTCTTTAGTAGTTACATTGGCTGAAAGAGGACAATTTTTCCTACATTTTAAGGTATAACTTGTTTCTGTAAGTTAAACTATATGAACGTTAGAGGAATTTGTTTGACAAATTAGTTGAATATCAGAAAAAGAGCAGCAAGCAGAGTGGCACTCTGCTTGCTGCTCATTCATAAAAATCAAGAAGGAGCAAACATTTTAATGTATTTCAAACTGTCATAATTCAAAATTGGCTGAACATTTGAAAAAGCTGAATCATTTGGGAATAGCTGAATGTCTTGTGAACATTTTAAAGGTTGAATGGTGTCTCTAGCTGAAAGTAAGCTGAAGTAGTTACGTTTGAAAGAGGAGGAAGCTTTTTAATGATTTGAAAGGATTTACCATTACTTTTAATGGGAGAATAATTTGCACAAAAACCTTAATGTCTTAAAAAGTATAAAAGTGAGAAATACCAAAAGTCATAGCCATCATCTCCTGAAGGAGCTGAACGTTTTGATACAAAAGTTGTAGGAATCGGTTAAAGTATGCAGAACGAGTTAAAGGCCAAAAAACGGCGGAAGAACTGAGAAGTTGAAAAGCAATAGTGAGAATGCTTAACAGCATTCTCACAATAATATATATGTGAGAGAACAAAGGTTGTGCCCTTGCCGAAGGCAAAGCACACCCAACTAGGGAGGGTACAATTTCTGGGGAAATTGTAGGGTGTGCTTGCTTGCGTCGGTTGCACAGGGGTCCGTTTTTGGATGACATTTTTACAACTGATATTTCTGTATGAAATGGAAAATGCATACTTATTATTCATAAAGATTACATAGATTTAAAAGATTTTTTTGCTGCTCATTTACATCTGAAAATACGAGTGAAGTGTAGAATGAAATAGATGTCTTCTCATATCCCCTGCAAGCGGCAGCCTCATCGTTGAATCAAAACGAAAAAATTTGGCAGACCGGTGTAAAAATTGACCTAATCTCTATGACTTAAACGTCCTTTTAAGTTTTTCCCTTCTCGTGATATTTTAAGGCATTTAGCCTACTCATATTGCATTCATTCATGAATAAAGAACCCCCTTTGAAGATTATTCTAGACGTTACCAGCAGTAGAAGATGGAATCGCGATTCAAACAGTACCATCTGCTAACTGAAAATATGCCCCCAAAAACGTAAATAAGCTTGACATTTATTTAGTGGAAAATCGCTTTCATAAAAAGCTCACTGGTAGCGATCATTGTCAGTAACAACGCCAAGTGCGATATAGCCCTGTGTGGAGAAGCTGCCCCAGTAAATTGTACAGTACAGTACACTACTGCTGTGTTCGTCTTGGTAGCGATTGCGTTGGTTGAATTTGATTTAACGTTCCGTTGTACGGTTTAGGCTGAAATTAATTATTTTCATGAACAGATTGACAAAGTTTAGGCTGTGGCAATGAAGTTAAGGTTAGTAGTTAGATAGACTTTTGATTTAAGTAAGGGGAGTGCCGAACATGTTCTGTCGCCGTTTGACTTCCTACAGCTGTGTAGATGTTTTTGTAGTGTCTCGCGTAGGCTACAGCGTTGCAGTGAGCAACACTGGTTTGAAACCACAGGTAATGATAATTTCACCCACAAATCGTTTACTTGTAATGTAATGTCATAATAAATCCTACAACGAAAATGTATTTGTGAGGAATGTTTATTTTAACAATTGAAAACAGATGCATCATAGACCAATGTAGTATGTGTTGCCCGGCCAACAGAGGCTAATGTCATGATGCTAATACTTCAGTGACATAGTAGACTACTGTTTCCGAAAGTAGATGTATTTCCTTAATAAAATCAGCTTATATTGTACATTACACGTCACAATTGTGTGTCATATCACAAAGTAAAATTAGTAAATAGTTATCACCCTGGCCTCTTTGCTTGTGGCGTTTCTGCAGCTCCCTTGCAGTAAAGCAGTTAGCTTAGCTATCCCAGCTAACACAGTTACGTTGCCCTTACGTTGCCGCAACGTCACTCGATGACCAAACATACGTTGCCGCAACGTCTTTGGCGACGTTGCGGGACCGTGCATCTGTGGGACGCCAGAACGTAACCGCAACGTAATCTTGTGACGTTGCCAGTCCGTAACCGCGACGTCGTGGCAACGTTATTTTTCCGACGTTGCCAGTCTGTAACCGCGACCTCCTAGCAACGTCATTTTCCGACGTTGCCAGTCCGTAACCGCGACCTCCTAGCAACGTCATTTTCCGACGTTGCCAGTCCGTAACTGCAACGTTAACTAAGTAACCTATATTTCTCAATTCTACTGCTTATATTGGGGCGGTTCATATGCAGACCTCATTTGCCCAAAATGCTACTTGTTCTTGTATAATAGGCTACATGGTAGCCAACTTTAGGAGGTTTGTGTGATGTGTAGCCTAACTCCAGCTAATCATAAACAAGGCAGCATTTCCATGTAACATTGTCATTTTATTTCAAACAAAGTGCCAAACAGTGAATTAAAATCTTCTGCCAGTCCCCGCTACAGGTCCTGTCTGTTGGCCCTGACAATGAAGCACAAAATAAGTTAGTGTTCTATCAACATAATTGCACGTGTAAAAAGGCGCTATACAAGTCATAAAAAAAACATGTGATTCTAGATTTGTGTCACATAGCCATGTGAAAGGTTGGATATGGAAGCTGCAATCATGATTCATTCACCTGGCTTGTTTTGAACGGGCTGCCAGGTTGTGTTTGAGTGTCTCCTCTATGAGGAGCTCCACAGCTTTCTCTCCCAGTCCCGTCTTCCACTTCATCACAGCGTCTGGAATTAGAAGTCATGAACTTATTGTCAGCACCAATGTGAACGTTGAACGCTGCGTGTAAGCCATAGTTCATGGCATCTCCAAACACTTACCACTCTCTTTCGCAACTCCAGCACCTTAAGGCGCTCCTCGCTTAAGGCGTCTTGGAGTTCAGCCTGTGTTTGGGCCACCTGTAGGTCCATCACTGAAGTAAAACAAGTTTACAAGAGTTAGCATGATTGGCATACACTGTGGTTCTTCAAGATTAGCTGTAACATTTATGTAAATAACAAATGTTACCTTGAATGGTTGTATACAAAGCATATATTTTTTTGAGTGTCTTATATTTGCACTTGCCTGGCTGCCAGCTGTTTTCCTGGGCCCCCAATTGGTTCACCTCCACCAGACCAGAGTTGACATCTAGGGGTATGGAATCTGGTGATGCAAAAGTTTTAAGTCATGCTTTTGCTTCAAAACATAGCCTTTAGGTTGCCATGGCTCATACAATTATTGTCACTGTTTTAAACGGTCATTCATTACTTTACCATCATTTCCCAGGGACACAGTGCTAGGCCGTGTGACGGTGGTAGGATAATCTGTACAGAAATGAAAATGGAATGTAGTTTATGTACATAGTTATAGCATATTGATATAAAAGGAGTAGCATTGCACATATGTGATCGTTCGAAAGCAGGGCCCCACATCGTAGCGTCGCACATGTGTGATTCTGAACATTCCAACCGACTGTTTTCCGATAGACAAAAACGATATGACAAACGCTATAGTATGGCTTCAAAATTTACAATTAGTAGGCTAACAAGTAACACTAGCAGGTAGTAGCATTGCTACGAGTATTATGCTAGGTTGCTAGGTAACGGAAGCTAATTAAAGCAACCTAGCTGCCGTTTTGGAAAAATAACTGGTGGAAGCGTCGGAAATATTTAAAACTCACGCATCTAAAAGGTTAAAACGAATAAACTTATCCAAAAAAAGATGTCATGTACAAATTGGAAAAATTAGTGACATGATACTTTTATAGATGCCATTGCTGTGATTAAAACGATTAAAACGTCAGCCACGCTAGCTCCAGTCTTTGAAAATTCCGGGCTAAATAAACTATTTTGGGACAAGGTTTTTTAACAGTTCTGAACGTTTATTTTCACTGATTCTTTTGTGGGTGATTTGTGAGACGCTAAACTTTGATAACATGTAGGCCTATGCATTTTCAGTATTTCAAACATAACTTTCTGGAGGGTTTAACCTCTACTGTACTGTAGCTATCGAAATCCTAACGTAAACAATGTGAATCTGATAGCACATAAACAGGCTAAATGGCCTACATTTCAAACATATACGTATAAGCATGCCCCATCAAATTTCTTAAAATATGTTTATATATTTCTGTAAAGAAACTCACCTTTGAAGTAGCTAATTTCCAGTTGAAATCCAATGCGTACAAGACGGTGTTGAACCCCTGCAAAAACTCTTCTGAAACCCCAATTTGAGCGATGCGTTGAAATGGGCATGCGCAAAGTTGTTGCTCAGGGGCAGACTGAGGGGCAGGTTTGCTAAGGAAGAATTGTAATATTCTGTGATGACTTGTCTTTGGAAATGAACCTCTTAAGAGTCGCTTACCTTTTGGTCACATTTAACAATTTTGTATCACAAAAATTATTGGAGCACAAATTTGCATTGTGTGTCATACAGCTTTGGTGTGCTATACAAAGAATGTTTGCTTAATCATGTTACACATCACACATTGATTGCTTTTGTACATGTTTATAGTAAAGAATGAAAGACTAAATTATATTCCAGATTCAGTCTTATTTATTAAAGCTATGTTTCTGCATATGAGAAAATTGATGACCAATGACATGCTGGGGCTGAGCTGCACATGAATTACATGCATTGTCTACATTTATACGTGCTGGGTGCAACATTTAATATTGTGTCTGATTGAAATTCATGTTGACTATGGGTACATTGCAAAAGTGTCAGAACTGAGAGCAGTCCAGTGTGATCTCTCCATCTCTGGATAAACCACTATATGCACTCGAGATCCGTTGTCCTGCGACCAAAGAGCGACTTAGCCGCAACTTAACCCATGGTACCAAAATGAATGTATACAGCCGACCAAGGTACAACGTCACGGCAACGTTGTCCACGGGACCAAAAATAACGTAACCAGCCGACCAAGGTACGACGTCGCGGCAACGTTGTCCACGGGTCTAAAAATAAGGTAATTAGCCGACCAATGTACAACGTCGCGGCAACGTTGTCCATGGGACCAAAAAATAACGTAACCAGCCGACCATGGTACAATGTCGCGGCAACGTTGCCCACGGGTCTAAAAATAACGTAACCAGCCGACCAAGGTACAACGTCGCGGCAACGTTGTCCAGGGGACCAAAAAATAACGTAACCAGCCGACCAAGGTACGACGTCGCGGCAACGTTGCCCACGGGTCTAAAAATAACGTAACCAGCCGACCAAGGTACAACGTCGCGGCAACGTTGTCCAGGGGACCAAAAAATAACGTAACCAGCCAACCAAGGTACGACGTCGCGGCAACGTTGTCCACGGGTCTAAAAATAACTTAACCAGCCGACCAAGGTACGACGTCGTGGCAACGTTGTCCATGGGACCAACTGGCAACATTCCCTTTATAACGTTGCTACGACGTTGCCACAACGTTGCCAGAAGGTAACGTCGCGGGTTACCAACTGAGCACTTAGTTACATACAGTAATGCAGTAAAAAGTATACCTATGTTACAATTATATCTGAAAAATAAAAACTAATTTTCCCAAATGATTGTAGAGGATGTCTTCATTGATCCTTCACTTGATTACACATAGGATGGATATTTTGGAAAATCTAGATTGTAGTGTATTGCCTAATGTGAAACTAATCTGTCTTTTACGTATAGTAGCATATGAATTTCAGCACTTTTTTTCAACACGGCCGATTTGAAACATGTATCTTGCATTGGATGAACTGATTGTTAAAAGTACTAAACTGAAAGAAGATCATACTGTTGTGTTTCGGTGATTACACCAAATGTTCCCATTACATATTACAATAATCTTGTGTTTGAAACAATGATTATGTGGACTGGAAAACATGTGCTACTGACTGAAAGCATTCCATCAGGTTTTGAAAGAATGACAAGCTGCCAAATGTTTGTCTTTGAAACTACCTACAGATTTGAAAATTCCGTTGGCTAATTACAGGGCCTAACCTAAATAATGAAAATAAATAATAACTGAACTTGTAACAGTTTTGTTGCAAAGCACACTATTATGGTGAAATGTTATCTCGTGTTTGTTGAGTTAAAACCGAAATATTGTTGTTGCATAGCAAGCATCATAGCAAAAAGGCTAACAAACGTAAGAATTAGCCTATACCCATTTTTTTTAATTCGCCATTTCACACAATTAAAAAAAACAAAAATGTGCAGGAACTTTAGGCCTATATTTATAATAGTATGAATTGTCCGTTCTATTTGGGAGACCCAGTCAGATGAGCTGTCTGTCCCTCTCCCCTTTTTTCACACAGCTTCTGTGCACGGCACCTTCTCAGCAAGCAGGGGTGCCTGCAGCTGCCTGAAGGGGGCGCCAATTTGCCAATTCCCCACACAGTGAAATGATAGAAAAGTGAAAACCGCTTCGCGGCGCAGAGATTTTTATTTATTTATTTTATGCTCGTGCGCCCCCCACGTGACATGAAAAAATGCCGGTCCGCCCGTGCCTAAAACCGCCCCTGCAATTTGTATTAACAGCACTGCCCGTTTCCTTGATGCAGTCAATTCTTAGGATGTCGCTTAGTTGATTCGGTGACACAGAAATACGAGCACAGTTGTGGAGATAATCGTGCCACAAAAAAAAAGTGAGAGACAGTGCTGGCATTATATGATAGCTTTCTTTGACTTCTTGACTGCAGTCATAACTGTGCATTTACCATTAAACAGGGCTGCGTTTCCCGATAACGATGGATCGTAGCAACGATCGAGCAAAAAACGAAACCATCGATATTTCTTACGTGCGTTTCCCAAACATGCTCCTAAGGAGTAGGCAAATCTATGCGCTTTCAAGAGCTACACATTTTCAAGAGACACTTTAGCTACGATGTCTTTGGGAACAACCCGTAAAACTAAGATTCGTCGTACGATGGATTCCACGATAAACTTAGGCACGATGCTTTCGGGAAACGCAGGTACTGATGTAGAGTATTTCAATCAGGAGAGACCTGGGATGAGTGAAAGATGTTTATTACAGACTAATAAATGTACTATGGTGTTTGGAGCTTGAACCCCACGGGGAATTATATAGATCAACGGGCGCCTGCCCAACGCCCGAAGAAGAATCCCCCACGGAGTCCAGACACTGGTGGCGGTAGCCGACGACCAATCGAGCCGAAGACTGAGACAGGAACCGGGCGGCGACTGGGTGGTGGAGGGTCGCGCACTTGATAGCATGGACAAACTACACAGGGAGAGAATCATATTTAAAGGCACGGATCATGTGACACCATTAATTGATAGCGGGAGCGCTAATCGACCTGAACCCTAGTGACCGCCCGACCAGGGAACGGGGGGAAGGTAGGGCGTTTTTAGCGGGTGGAGTGAGAAGTGTACACTACGATAAAGCCCGAGTGCCGAGATCGGTCTTGCCTGACTGAACTTGCGCAAGCTTCATTGATTCCGTGAAGTGTTAGCAGTTAACGGAGTAGCAGAAGTAACAACATATACAAAAAAATAATATGTATATATACATAAAGTAGATTTAATAAGATATACCTTTATTAGTCCCACAATGGGGAAATTCGGACATGTAGCACCAAAAGTGGACAGAAGTATACAATTTACAAAGTACGAGATATTATGAAAAAAATATAAAAAAGATAACACCAATTGCATATGGAGACCAAATATAAATATTGCATAGTAGTTTGCACTTTAAGTGTGTCCATGAATTATTGTGGTTGAGTCCTGTGTGTGTGTGTAGAGCAGTGCTGGTTTTATAGTCTCACAACAGCAGGAAGGAAGGACCTGCAGTACCACTCCTTCACGCACTTAGGGTGAAGGAGACGGTCGCCGAAGGAGATGCTCAGTGCAGAGACAATGTACTACATAGGGTGGGATTCATTGTCCATCATTGATGATAGCTTTGCTACCATCCTCCTCTGCCACCACATGCACTGTGTCCAAGGGGCATCCTAGGACAGCGCTGGCCTTCCTGATCAGTCTGTCTAGTCTCCTCCTGTCAGCTTCTGACATACTGCTGCTCCAGCAGACCACTCCATGGTAAATGGATGATGCTACCACCGTGTCGAAGAAGGTCCTGAGGAGCGCCCCCTGCACACCAAACAACCTGAGTCTCCTGAGCAGATACAGTCTGCTCTGGCCCTTCTTGTACAGTGCCATGGTGTTGTCAGTCCAGTCCAGTTTGTTGTTCAGGTGGACACCCAGGTACTTATAAGAGTCCACTCTCTGTCCTTTTCCTGGATGTTCACCGGTGTTGTGGGGGGGGGGGGGGGGTGACTGCACCTGCGGAAGTCCACCACTAGCTCCTTGGTTTTCCCTGTGTTGAACTGGAGGTGGTTTCAATGGCACCAGTCCACAAAGTCCTGAGTCAGTTCTCTGAACTCCCTGTCAGCATCATCTGTGATGAGGCCTACGATGGCGGAGTCATCAGAGAACTTCTGCAGATGGCAGGTGGCTGTGCTGTACATGAAGTCTGCAGTGTACAGGGTGAACAAAAAGGGAGCCAAGACTGTTCCCTGTGGCGCTCCTGTGCTGCAGACTACTGTATCAGAAACACAGTCCCTTGTCCTCACATACTGGGGGCGGTTGGTGAGGTAGTCGATTATCCAGGATGTGAGGTGCACCAGCTTGTCCCCCAGGAGCACTGGCTGGATGGTGTTGAAGGCACTGGAGAAATCAAAGAATAGTGTAATAGTGTCGAACACACACAGAGACACACAGGTATTGCTAAACATCTCTCTCTTGCACATGCAGCAACACAAACACACTACACACTTCAATGGCACAATGTCTGGAGCAGCTCAGAAATCAAGCTCTTTCTAGGAAATGCCACCGTTTAACCAGATTGCTGGCGACACCATCAGGGTGACAGTGGAACTACAGTCCCAAGATTTTAGAAGTCACATGATTGCTAGGAAATCCAGAAAGCACTTCACAGACATACACGTCTGGGCCAATAAAACAAACGCTGTCTCATGACTTGAGAGTATGAGTATTCTGCCACTTTACAGCTGTATGGCTCCTTCCCTCTTTACCGATAACAGACTGATTTGAAAGGAGTTCAGGACTAAACTAGACACAAGCTGGTACAGATAAACACACAAATAATTATTACTGCAGTCAGTAACTTTTTGGTTTGTTGGTTGCAGCTGTGCCATTCAGTCTGTTTCTCAGTTCTTCAATATGGCTTGACATGTGACCCTTTAATTTCATAACTTTCTGTGGTTCAATGCTGTTTCTCCAAAATAAGTTTCTATGAACAGGGATTTTTTTGTGGTTGGATGCTTTTATCCAAGGCAACATACAAATACTACATAACGTACACAATATGGTATCAGTTAATATAGTAAGTGCACCTGATAATCAGGGACCAGAAGTGCACAGTTCGAATAGTATTTCAGTGACTAGTGCCATGAAACTGTCTGGGCTGTTTTGAGATTGCTGTCCAGTCAGGTCAAATGATATTATAAATATTAAGACAGACCACCTTACAGACCACAATGCTGAGTGACACCAATGCATGGCAGATTACTGTAACATTCAAACATACTACTGTGTGTGGAAAGGTGTTTGTATGTGTTTGGATGTGTGTATATGTGTGAAGAACAGTGTGTGTGTAGAAAGTGGGCAGAGAGGTGTGTGTGTATAAAGAGGTGTGTGGCATTACGGGCAAACCAGATTATCCAGTTCAATGGCAGCCAGAAGATGTCCCAAATTAATACATGCACACACACACACTTACACACACAGACATGTACACATGCAGCCACACACTCCTGCAACCTAAGCACTCCATTAAAATTAATGAATGACAAACCGTGCACGTACACACAAAGAATGTAATTACTGATAAAGGCTGTTTATCAGTATATGATAATAAACTTGAAATTGATATAGGCACACACACATACCCATCCAAAGTCTCACACACAAGCCCTTTTTTTCTTTACAGAACTGTGTCACTGTATGGTTTATTACTGGGTGTAGATATGCTTGTGCATGAGCATGTGCAAGTGTGTTTGTTCGGAGTGTGTTTACACCTCCACGTCTCTATCGGAGGTGTACTTCATGGTGGCCAGTAAAGCAGAAAGAGATCTCTCCAGGGTCCTCAGAAGTATGGGGGCGGAGTTTGCCGTTCTGAATCTCTAAGTTTCATTTCCCGGTCAAACGTCTAAGGTGTGTTCTGGATCCCTGGCCCAGTCCTGCACCTTGACTCACCTGCATGTTGGCATTCTGCCAGCCTTACCCGCCCCCCCCCCCCCCCCCCCCCCCGAATCAACAACAGCATACTGTAGCATTAAAGATATGCATAGCATTCGTGATATAATTGAGGAAGTCTTTCCAGCTTAATTAATACAATACATACCTCTACACGCCTACGCATACAAGCGCATACACATTCACACACCCTCTCTACACACGCAGACACATGCACAGGCTTACATATATATACTAACACACAAATACAAATACACATACATACACACCCTCCATGCATGCACGCAGGGCCAGGTTAAGGTCATCTGGGGCCCGGGGCAGAAGCCTTATTACTATGATTTTTATCAATATATATTAGAGAGAGAGAGAGGGATTGGTAATTAAATTATGACAGACAAACATATCAGTATGTGATACATTGTAATCAGTGGCGGCTGCTGGTCTTTCAAAGAGGGGAAACTCATTTTCGTCCTGACCTGTTTCACCGGTTTCCAATAAAAGCATTGCCTGTATGTTGCTATGTAGGTTCCTAGGAGACAAATCTTTGTGTTGCATCCCATAATAAGCAGGTGTGTCTAGACATGGGCAGCCAGATAATAAATGTCAACGGCAGCCAGAGGATACAGTTACGGGCGCATACACACACTAAGGAAGAAATGTTTGTCCATCTCCACTAAAATAGTGTGAGTTCAAGTTCTGGGTTTATGAGTAGTAGACAACTATCTGATTGGAGAGCATTTAACCCTCGTGCTGCCTTCGGGTCACATGACCCAAAGGTTCATAACGAACCATCGTTGTGTTTACCCAATTTTACCCAATACAAAAACAAATTAAAATAATTTTCTTTTAACCTTTGCAATGTGGGGGGTCTGAGACAGCCCAACGGTTAAAAGAAAATGCTTCACTTTGTTTTTGTATGCGGTAAATCTGTCGCAATACGACGGTGGGTCACAATGACTGATGGGTCAGAATGACCCGAAGATAACACAAGGGTTAATCAAGACAAGAATAATGACCAAATTAAACACAGTGGTATTGGCAAAGTATACTGGAGGCATGAGGTGAGCGGTGAGCGGACAGAACAGCCAACAGGTGTTCTTTATACAACCAGGCAGACATAGACTTGATAGCCACATTATTTTAAGATGGCTTAACATATCAGGACATACGTTTCTGAGAACCCTATGTTTAGGTCTACTTGTTTCTTTGACCCCTTCGCCAGTCTCCAACCAGCCACATACCTTAACAACCTATGCACTCCATTTCTCTTTGTTAACATCACAAACGGTGCACACACGCATACTGTAGGCACTGTATTTTCTATTTAGAAATGTGTCACAGAAGGTTTTGTTGGTTTATTAGGAATCCCTCAAACTATAACATAAAACAAGAGGAAGAGGGCAGTGACTGTGAATGTGTGTCTCTGTGAGAGAGAGGTGGCGGTGGAGAGGTTCAAATAGAAGTAGGCCTACATGCATTTTCTCTGTGGTGACAACTTCACCATATTGAGAAACAGAAATTGTAGGGGAATACCAGCCTCTGTTTTTTTGTTTGTTTGTGTCTAATACTCAGGCACTCAACACTACTTTTTCCCCTCAGGCTACTCTTGCACAATTGACAGGGAGTTACCACCAGAGCATTTCTGTGGTCATTCCTATACTTTCAGATCGTCAGGTTTCAGTCTTCATAACGAGTATTGATAAATTGTTACCAGCCCCTTATGATTTCATCGTTCTACACAGGAAAACACCCGTTTAATCTTTCTGTCTCTACCAAACTCTCTTGCTCTTTGTCTCTCTCTCTCTCTCTCTCTCTCTCTCTCTCTCTCTCTCTCTCTCTCTCACACACACACACACACACACACACACACACACACACACACACACACACCAACCTAGTCCTGCCTTTGAATAGGAGTCAGTATTGATACTATAACTGTTGTTTATCCTGTTGGAGCAATGTGCTCTGAAACTTGGTTGTTTTTTTACTAAAATGCCATGACAAAATGTCTTTGGGGTTTGGGGTGGGTGAGCACAAGACACGGTGGCATTGTTCCCTTCCCAGAAGAAGAATATGAAAGGGGATATAAAACTTGCCATGGTCAGGAGAAGTTAGCAGATCTTCCACCCCCTCAGAAATGGACGGTACCTGAGATTCCTCTTCAGTAGTCTGGAGTCATCACAAACCAGGACCGCAGAATGATTGCTTCTTCCACTTCTCCCATGGAAAATAATCCAGCGTTCTAGTTCTGTGTTTTAAGGCATACCCTCTGATGGGAAAAATCCATCAGACATGATTGTGTGTGAGCTTCTGTTTGGTTTAGGCGGTAACATGTCAGTGTGTGACTTAATGTGTGTATGTGCTGGTTTTAGAGGTAACCACTGTTTGTGTACTCCTGTTTTGGGTTGGAGGTAACAAACATCAGTGTGTGCACATGCTCGATGCTCACCTTTGGTTTGGAGGTAACGTGCAGCATCCTGTAGATGCACACACACCACTCAACACACACACCACTCCACACACACACACCTCTTCACACACACACATCTCCACATACACACCCCTCTCCATACCTAACTGGCCCAGATGGCCCAGATGTTGTACAGACCTCATCTCAGTCTTGCAGGTCTGCTTCTGCAGGACCTTCTACCCCGGACTTAGGATCTTACAGATAGCATGCATCTAGCTATTACATTTAGTGGCATTTTAGTAGTCCTAAAGGTACATTTCAGGTACTATGAGCAAACATAACTATTGAGGATGATTTCTTTCTTTCCTACATGTTTCTTTTTTTTCTTAACTTTTCCATGAGTACATTTTTCCATGGCAGCACTTAATCAGTAGCCTACTGTACATTAGTTCAATTGTATAGATTACACACATGCAAGATGGATAAACTTAACAGTTTTTATTTCTTGTAGAAAACACACATAATATAGATCTTTGTACATGTATTTACAAATAAACTGATACAACATAAGACAGGAAGTCATTATGATCTTTCCACCAATACACATAGTTATTATATCAGACAGAGAATCTTGATTCAGCAGGATGACCAAACAGGATAGTTTTATTAACGGAACCTGCTCTTTCACAGTTGACCAGAAATCCCAGAGCAGATAAACTTCAAAAAGCCTCAGGCACATACTACAGTTCAGGACAAGCCCCCAGGTTGGCAAAACTTGGGTGTGCATTCAATGCGTCACAAAGGGTTGTGCCGTCTGGTTATCCGTATAGCTGTCCGAAGTCAATAGCATCCAAACCTCCCAACTCCGGTTCTACTGTGGCTTCTGAATCAAAGTTTCTACAGACAACATCCTTTGCAGCTAGCACCTGGGCTACTGTCCATCAAAAACAAGCAAGAGATGAGAGTCGACCTTAGGAGTGTCTTGTTACAGGTGGGCGTGAGGTCTCTTGGCCAGAGCGGGCAGATTGGACTAGGGGAGGGGAGGAGGGTGGGGGCTCAGTAGAGGCAGGAGATCTGTTGGGTGTAGCTGGTGTTGCAGTTCCAGTAGTCATTGTAGCCTACCAGCTCATCTGTCGTGGAGAGACCTGGGCTGAGTTCTGTGTACAGTCGCAGTTCTAGCTCCTCTCCTGAGAACACAAGCAGAGATGCACGGTTAGGAAGTCCGAGCAGAGGCATTTCCCCCGGACAACAATCTGTGACATCATACTGCCTATATTGGGACACATACATCCTTTATATGCATTCAACTTGGGAAGTCCTTAAAACTTGAAAACTAGTTTTCACATACTATCATTATATGACATTTTAATTCAGTAATCCCCTTAAATATTTATAATCTGACATTTTGTTAAACAAATAGGAGGACCTCCTAGATCCTATATAGGTTGTTCGTCAATCACACTGTGTTGTGATTTTGACTATCAAATCTTTGATGGGAGAGCTGAACAGTGAAGAATGGAACTCTGGGCCTTGTTTTGCTATGATACAGTAGAGTCTAGTTACAGACTGGAGATGGTCAGTTAAATAACAAACATATAACCACTGGAACTATCCACAAATCACTAACCATAACCTCAAACAGATTATATATATAAATATGATCATGTAAACTGTATATAGTTTGTTGACAAACTATATAGTAGGTCTATGAAAGTAAGTCAGTACACTCTAGAACGTTTCTCCCTGTAAAGTATTGCTCTACTCCAAAAACAATTGATTTTTTTTTACACGTCAAATTGCACCACATCCCTTTGCAACAGTAGGGAGATATAAACCTGAAACATTTTGGTCTGCACTAAGATGCTCTGCCATTGAACTACACGTATCCCTTCTAACACTAAAATACCATTATTATTCAGTTTGGAGAGTGCAGAGTACCAGACAGCCACGTGGAGGGTTTCAGAGTCATTGTTTACCTGAATTGTTACTCCACTCGCTGGCCGGACTGGGGTACGAGTCTGACCGGCATAGGTCATTGGTCAGGATGCCCTTGCCTTGCGGCCACTGTGTGTGATCTTGCTCCAATTGTTGTGTGATCTGTGAAAAGGCAAAACGCAGCAGTGAGCCGAGTTGTGTTTTGCCCTGCTTAATGGCTGGGGTGGGGGGTATTGGGGGTAAGGGGGGTTCAACCGGTAAGTAATATTCACGGTTTGACTGTAAACTAACTAACTACCGATTGAAACATCCAGTTATCTTAGGATACAAGGCAAGCAGGGGTGTTCCTGACAATGAACAATGCAATGACAGAGGGGAGGGGTTTGGTACTGAGTTGAGTTACAGTTGAAAGACAAACCTACCTCAATAATGGCCTCAGCATCCATGTCGTACACTGGAAGGAGGAGGAGGAGGTGAGTTTGGCAGTACAGGTACTGCTTGTTTTTAACATTATACTACTAATATCTCCACTAATACTCTATTACTTGTTCCATTATATCTTTTAAACGCTGGGTCCTATAAGCTACACAGTTAGTTGGAACCGCAACCTCTAACTCACAAACTAATCACATTCAGCCTTCCAAAGATGGGGGTGAGCTTTTACCTGGCGAATGGTCAGGTGACACCTGGAAGGCATAGCGTTGGCTGGTGCTGTCAGCACACACAACATCGATGGACGTGGTGTAGTCTGGTACTTCGGACTCGCTCATGTAGTCACACAGCCCCAGGTGGTCGGTACTATCCACCGTGCTCTCCTGCGTCGTCCTGTCTTCATACTTCTGGGGGCTGCTGCAGGTCTGCTCCAAACTGGTGCTGTCACTGTTCTCCATCCCCTCTGTCTTGACCTTTGAACAAACAAGGACATTTTATATTTTTCAGCTGGAACCCAGCAGATGCATATATTGATCTGAAACTGGAAAAAGCTAAACATTTATTATTATTGTAATGTTTATTCATCTGTACACTATAGAAAGAAGAAGAGTTAGAAAGCGAGAGAGAACAAGGCAGTTAAAAGGTAATAAAAGCAACCCTTACCTTTCTCCTCCTCTTTGACTCCTTCACTTTAGACTTCTTATCTGTAAACGTGGAGAAACCAGACTTTTTATTACAGCCACCATTGCCACCATAGACAATGTAGCAGACTTTTGCAGACAGTGCATTTTTATTATTATAACCAGTTATTGCTGGTTTTGGAGGTAACCACTCAACATGTGTTTGTTTGTGTACTCTTGTTTGGGCTTGCAGGTAAAGTGTGAGTGTGCACATGCTCGATGCTCACCTTTGGTTTTGGCGGTTAAGTGCAGCATCCTGTAGACGCGCACGGCACCACATCCCCGGTTCACGCTCCGGTCCTTCACCTCCTCGATGTCAGGCAGAGAGTTCATGGCACAGCGGAAGTTAGCCTTCCATGTCTTAGGGTCCGGCTCAGTCTCGCCTTGCCGGAATTTTCCTGGAGAGCGGGGAAAAACAACACACATTAATAATTAATCTCACTGCCATGTGCATTAGTTGTTATGAAAGGCACCTTGTTGCTGGTTCACACCAAATAATATTATCTGATCTCCTTCACTTTCCAATGATGACATATCGATTCTATGTTGATTAGCATGTAGCATGTTTGGTATAACATGCTTGCCAAATTACTTCATGCTAGCATGTGGCAGTGTCGACGTGTGCTCACCAGTGTGGATTGCCCACTGTTTGAACAGGCAGGCGTCCTTGTCCATTTCCCAGCCGTGGCGAGCGGCATGTTTCCAAGGGATGGAGAACATCTTCTTCTCCTACGCAAGAAAACAACATAACAAAACAGAAATGAGTCTCTCCATCTCTGTGATGTCTGCATTCATGTGACGTAATCTCCCAGTTACAAACACAGTAGTGGTCTGGGCCTCCTGTTTTCATAATTGAATCCTTATAATATCCTTTACTCTCTATTGCATCATAAGTGAATTGGTGGGTACACCGTATAGCACTTATATATATATATATATATATATATATATACCTTGTCCACCCACACCAGCCCTGAGATGGAGTTAGAGTCAATCTTACTCTCCAGCCAGGGTCTCATCCTCATTCTGGTTACAGGCATGGTTCCTGTTGTGGAGAGTAGGGGAGAGAGGAGATAAGAGGAAGAAAGAGAAGGAGAGGATAGGAACTTGACGTTAGACAATCGTGGGAACGTGGGGAGTAAAAAAAAACTAAACCTTTCACATTACTTCTTTAGATTCATAGCATGGTGGTACAGACAGGTTCAGAGCAAGGAGTTTCTAAAGCAGCATGTTCTGCGGCCAAATTAGATCATGCTGTGAATATAACAGAACCTGACTTCGAATAGTATAGTGGCAAAGTCCGTGATATAAATCGGACTGTAACTAATGTGTTGTAATCGTATAAATGCTGTATAGCTTGTTTGAAACATGATCCACATTTTGTAGATAAATAAATCTGCAACACATTCCATAGTAACTCGCGCAGAAATTATTTTGTTGTGAAGCCCTTCGCAACAGACCACTGACTGCAGGGTAGCAAATATGTAACAACTCCGTAATGAAGTTTTAAAAAAAAGCATGCTGCACGCGACAAAACAATGACACGTAATGAGAAGATGCGCGCGTGCACACACACGGCAAGATGGAAGCGACAATAGATACTTTCCAAAGACAGCAGGCTACAATAAAGGCTAAATCAGCTCAATACACTCAATACATTTTCCTTACACTTACAGCGGTTGTAGCGTAGGCCTATTCCTTGTTTAGTAAAGAGGAAAGAAGAGTACGCGCTTGTATTCCCCTTTGCAAATAGTTACTCCTCTTCTAAGCAATATCCAATGAACATGATGGACACACTCTGAGTCGTGTATTTATACATGTTGCATGGTAGGTTGGACTTGGGGCTGGGTTTTCCCCCGCGTGCGATAACATAAGGGCTGAATTTGGCAGGCTTCCACAGCTGCGCGTGGCGCTACAGTCAAAGACCAGAGCGCGCTCTGAGCAGACAGGCTGATTTCCGAGAAATCATGCCGTTGTGAGCTAAAGGCTCCATAGCACCGTGAGAAGGAAGTTCTATTCTTAACAAGACCGCTGTTATGTGCTCCATAACCATTTACTAATATAACACCACCTTTCCCTCAAAATACATTCACATTTTGATGTATAGATAGATTTAGATAGATTGTCGTGTGACTATTAATGTGCATATATGCACATTAATAGTCACACAAATAGTCACAAATTATTTGAACACTTTTTAACTTGCAATCTTGTATTGCCACTGTGAAACTTAACCTGAACTCAACATTCCAGGTAGGAATGTCCTAATGGTGTAAATACAGTTTAAATAGTTCACATACTTATATATTTATATATAATATTATACAAACATATATACTCCATATATTATCAGTTGTAATTTAAGCCTAAAGGCTGAGATAATTGTGTCAAGAGTTGGGTCAAATTGAATGGGTGTGCATTTTATGCATCAATCCATGTCTGAATTACATCATCACATTCTCCAGAATAAAGCCTCATAATAAATCGCAGCTCTCCAGGAAAGCGTTGCTTTTACAGGAAACGCTGCATTACTATAAACCACCGAGAGAGGGTGCATTTCAACTGAGTTGTGAGCGCTCGCGCTGATGCGGGTGCCACCGTTTAGTATGGTTATAAATATTGAATTTTTTATGAATTCACATGAGAACTTGTGACGATTAAGTTATGTGTAATGCATAGACAAGATTGATTGACCGCTTGTCTAACTTATACACTTACAACAACCCCCCAGTATTACTCCAGGTTGTTCCTCGATAGACTTCGGAAATTCCACAAAGGGAGATGCTCGTGCCAGCGTGGAACCGTGCTCCATATAAGGAATGTAAACGCGCCTGGAGTGCGCGCGCTTCTGGAAGGTGGGGTTGGAAGCACGGTATTTTCCTGCGGAGTTTTTTGTGCTTGTAAATCTCTGGGTTTTCCGAGGAGCAGATTGTTAATGTGATGTTAACTTACATTAGACTCGGCACCTGACCAATCGGAATCCCGCGTGGCATGGAGGAAACCCAATAATGTATTTACGTTTGCAAATTAGGCAGATATCCCATCAGATTAGGCTATAGTCTACCTATGTTGTACTTTTATTAGGACGCACAGCTTTTGTAAATCCAAGGGTGACACATTAGTGTGAAGCATTACACATCAGCTGGATACCTGATATGTTGATATCTGTTCGGGCGTTATGATCAAACTGCCGGAAATACATCAATGAGTTAATTCAAAAATAACGTGCATGGTTGTGATATGAAGAGCCATTTGGGTAAAAAGTTAAAAGCTAGTGCTATATTGTTGGATGTCAGTGCAAC
The DNA here is from genome assembly GCF_963692335.1 of Osmerus eperlanus. Taxonomy (NCBI): domain Eukaryota; kingdom Metazoa; phylum Chordata; class Actinopteri; order Osmeriformes; family Osmeridae; genus Osmerus; species Osmerus eperlanus. Next base: position 7,606,366 of record NC_085044.1, on the reverse strand, counting down.
GTAGCATAGTCTACTATATTGAAGCTTTTTTGAAAGTTCCTTTATAGTTGTTAGTTTGTGAAAGGGATTCTAATAAGATGAAGAATGCTAGGCGGTAAAATAAAAAAACTTGCGGAAGGTGCCAGGATCGCAGAGCTTTTCAAATTACCATATTCTTTCGATTGCCCTCAAATAAACGCCTCCCTGGAATAAACGTCACACCAAAAATGAACATTGTGTAATAAACACCGCCCTTGATTAAACGCCGCACCCAAAAAAACAGAAAACGGTTATTTAATAGTTTGAATTAAAACAGTATTTATTACACAAGTAAATCACAGGCTACAATATAAAATGTAATTCGCCACTCGCGAATTCGCCTTTCATCAACCCCAAGTTCGCATGCTACAGATCTGTTGCTGCTGGTGAATGCTTTCTACACAGCTTTCTGTTTGAAAGCTGAAGTGTTAGAACGTTTCGGCATGCTGCTTCAGATTTCTGTATTTTGACCTTGTCTATTCTCTGTTTGTCTATGGCCGCACTGCAGCTACAATTCACTAAATCTCATTTAAACGCTGCCCTCGAATAAACGCAGCACCAAAAATGAACACTGTGTAATAAACGCTGCAACGTTTAATCGAAGAAGTACGTAGTACATATTGCATTATAGACAGGATCCTTTAGCGCAGCACGATAGTGAAGGCTACTATACTTTTTGAGATATCGGTTTTCTGGTGAGGGTGTGATTTACATATTTTTTTGGGGAAGCACATATTACATTAAATTACATTAAAGATGATAAACAAAGTAATTATTAAATTAATAAAATACAAAAATATATAGTCAAGTCAATCAAATTTATTTAAAAAGTACCTTTAAAAAGTGCTGTAATGAGTGATAAAACATCTAACATGGTCACCACTTACACATTTGTCTGCTACTTTTTGCCAGCCCTCTCTCCTGGCTTTTACAGACTTTGAGGTGTTCCCTGGCGTTCTGATTAAATCTTCAAATTCGGAGTAACCTTCGAGCAGTAGCGCTTGTAAAACGGCATATTAGGGCCATTGTAGGTCAAAAAAAAAGAAAATCATCAATCTGTGAAAAAAAGTTGGAGATTCTCTGTGATTATAAAGTCACAAAAATTGTGAGAAAGTCTGAATTTCCAAGATTAAAGTCGTAAATGTGCGAGCAAAAAAATTATCTGGCATTATAAAGTCGCAATTTTTTTTTTTTTTTTCAAGGAATCTCATCGCTGAACTTTGTATGGTCAACCTCATCATTTACGGATGGGCGGGCGCACGGATACGCACGGATACGGATGGATAGACTTCGTTTATGGTTCTCCGTAGGCTGTGGGTGCTGAAAACAATTCACCGCCAGAAGAGTAGGTGGCGCAACGGTTTTTTGTAAGTTGTCGTCGAGTGTTTATTTACCTAGGTTATCGAGAAGTCGGAGCAAATTTACAAATTAGCCGTTTCATCAATAAAATACGCACATTTTCAGCAACTACACTGCCCATTTCTCGTCACATTTTAATTCAGATGCTGATTTACATGTACTGTTTAGCTGAAATATGAATTCTAAAAACTTACAGCAATGGCGGTCAAATGATTCTGTTCATCCTGTTTATCCCGGCAACCCCGCCCCCGCCCCTGATGCAAGCGATTCTTAATACTGACCAATCACAGCCAAGGGGGTCTCCGTAGCTCTCCGTCGCTCACGACGGATAGTTAGAAAATTCAGGAGGTGCACGTCGAGCTCTCTGGGGCTCTCCGAGGGTTGACGGAGAGCTCGTAGAGGGCGTTCCTCGGAGAAGAGGGCGTTCCCATGTGTCCGTTTTTCGAAAAACGCAGAAGCATATATAAGCCTTCAGTCTCTGAATACAAACATGCCATAGTGTCAGAAGTCATGGATCCCTTGGTTTGTATTATTGAAAGGCTTAGTAGGTTGTAATTTGTTCAATTACATAGCGGGTCAGTTATTATTTAACACACACAAATCCAATGTACACACATGGTGTTACACTGAACCACCCACATACATAATTTGTTTGTGATGAAGCTCAAGATATGTCATGATGGGAAATGTTGCAGAACCTGTATGAGCATGTTGTCTTTTTCTCCTCCTTATAGGGATGTATAACACACTACGTGACTATAACTATAATTTAGCGTGCATGATATAATCTGTACCTTCACAATAACATACCTGGCAGGGGCTCAGCTTTAGAAAATTCAGGAGGTGCACGTCAAGGTGTCCGAGGCTGTCCGAGGGCTGACGGAGAGCTCATGGAGGGCATTCCACGGAGACTAGGGCGTTCCCATGTGTCCGTTTTTCGAAAAACGCAGAAGCATATATCGGCCTTAAGACGCTGCGCTCTTTTTGTCACGGCCACAGCCGTGCCCCCCCCCCCCCGTTTTTGGTTTTGCCCTGCTCTAGTGTTTCCCTGTGTCTGTCTTATTAGGTGCGTTCGACATGAACTGACTTCATGCAGCGCTGCAGCCTGCTGCAGGCGGCTGACTTGAAACAGTGAATTCTGGTTAGACTTTTTGTCCGACTTGAGACGGCGCCGAGGCTAGGTCACTGTGACGTAGACATCAAAGTACCGTGAGATCGATTCGAGAACTGCCGGCTGTGTAGCCGAGCGCATTTTCTCAAGAGCAACTGCAAGGGTTCTAATGACGACAGCTATTTCATGATTGGCCAGACTCACACACGACAACTTTGACGCGTGTTTTGTAATTATTCTGACACCTTCAGTTTTGCCAACGCTCAAATCCGGACCAAACTGTTTAATTGAAATAAAAATTTGTTGAAGAAAGGGTTTTAGTCCGCCTCTTCACTAACGGAAAGACTAAGTTTAATTATAAATAAAGTAAAGTAAGCAAACAGCGCTTGATCGGCCATTACTGACGTCAACGCAGGAAACCACGAGAAGCTGGAATGTCCGACTTTACAGAGCTGTTTTCAACTCCTCCCCGATTGCAAGCGGCTACTCTCGCCGGTCGTTTCATGCAGCCGCAGTCCATGTCGAACGCACCTATTGTCTTCACCTGTGTCTCGTTGAGTGGTTTCAGTTCTCACTTTGAGCTGCAATTCTTGTATGAAAAGTGCTATATAAATAAAGTCTTACTTACTTACTCGTTAGTCTCATTGTGTCCATCTGTGTCTTGTTTGGTTCTGTGTTTAGGTTCCTGTTTTGTGTCCAGTCTTTGTCTTGTCCTTACCCTCATTACCATGTGTACCCTGTCTGTTTTTCCCGTTTGATGAATAAACCCTTTATTTGTTACTATAACTGGCTACCTCTCCCGCGTTTGGGTCCTACCCCCCCCCCCCACACACACACCGTAAGAAGGACAAGACCTCCAATGGACCTTACAAGTTCCCTCAACCCTTTCATAGGGACCCGTCTTGCCCTCGGTGGACCCCGAAGTATGGCTGGGCGATATATCGAATATTAGCGATAATATCGCAATAATTTCGACAATGACAAATTATTATAATATATATATTTTATGCTGGTCCTTGTGTTTTAAGATCACCGTCTGGCTCCTCTCCACACAGACACACACAAACACACACACAGACACCGTTTGTGCACATGCTCACAAAGAGTATGTGCACAAACTGAAAATTGCACTTGCACAGGCACTCTCTTTTGCTCTCTTTTTGTCCTGTCACATAAGGACCTCTGCATGAATTGTTCCATGTGAGGTCCATTTTGTCACGTTGCAAGTACCTTGTTACGGCAACTGCTTAAATTTGCACTACACATTTTGTACTTTGTAACAATAGCTGTTCTATCTACATTTACATTTATTCATTTAGCAGACGCTTTTATCCAAAGCAACTTCCAAGAGACAGCTTTACAAAAGTGCATAGGTCACTGATCACAACAACGAGATAGCCCCAAACATTGCGGGTAGCCAAAACATGAAGCATACATTGTGAAAAAACAAATAAGTGTCAAAGGGAAGAACCATAAGCATGTAGTTGGGACCGGGCGCTCTTGAGAAGTGGGACCACCAGACGGTTGTCAGAAAAAGACTGTAGGTGGCGGGTGGGGGTGCAAGGCTGGAGGAGAGACTTGATGTAGTCGGGTGCAGTCCCGTTCACTGCTCGGAAGGTCAGTACCAGGGTCTTCAATCTGTCTGAATCTATCTAAATTGTTTTTGTTGTTTTCTAATGGGGGCAAAAGAAAATCATGTTTTTTTATTATTTAAATGCAAACATATAGAGATATATATCGAATATTGTTTTTTTTATATCGATATATTTTATTTATTTATTACCCTACCCCAAAGTGTGCAGCGGAGACCAAGACCTGGCTCCTACCCCGACTCCAGACCCAGCCCGAACCCCGACTCCAGCCTGGGTCATGCCCTGTCCCCCTGCCTCCTTCCTGCCCTGTGCCCCTGCCTCCTCCGCCAGAGGACTTTTGGCCGTCGCCTCCTCCGCCCGAGGACTTCTGGCCGCCGCCTCCCCCTGCCCCTGTGTCCGCACCCTTCATCTGTGATGTAAAGTGATGTACTTTATTTTCGTGAACCACTTCACGAAACCACTCCACTTTCCTAGCAATTCACACAGTGTCGAGTGAGATCAGTTGTTCAGCTTAGTAGAGATCAGCTAAACGCTGTAGCAATAATGCAGCTCAACGCTACTATGTAGTCTATAATAGCACCTCAACATGGAAATTATTTTAAGGCATCTCAAAGCGCTTATCCAAACAACGTCAAGCACTAGCCTAGTCCTAGCCAGACTCTCGTACCTTTCCTTGAAGGCGGGTTGAAGTTTAAAGCTAATGGATCTGCCCAGAGCCACTCTGGATCTGCCATAACCAATCGCTAGCGTTCGCCTTAGCCAACTCCTTCACCATTAACGGAGCTAGCTGGAAAATCAAACTATTCCCGAACCCCGTGGGGAGGAGGGCTACAACATCATGGCCACCAACAAAACTCAGCACAGATTGTTCTTGCTCTGGCTCTAACTTCTGGATATTCGGCAGCGTTACCACAACAGACCGAATGGCTTCGCTCGCACCTTTCTCCACCGCCATTACTGAACTACAACTCAAACTAGGGCGCGACATCAACGTCATCATTCTCATCCACTCATAGGCGGAAATCCTGGGGGGGACAGGGGGGACACGACCCCCCCATCCTGGGAAAAATAGGATTTGTCCCCCCCAATAAATCACTCTAAACATAAGGACATTCTAATAATATACATTTAACATAATACAATGTGTTACAGTAGTAATTTTGGTGTCTTTTTTTTTGGCTCTTGAGAAAATGTCATATAATTGTCCCTCCCAAAATTGATAGCAGATTTTCGCCACTGCATCCACTCCCTCTGTTCGCTGATTGAACCGCCAATGTTTCTGGCAAAAACTGACTGCCCAGACTTAGTACAGAATAAAAATTAAAATCGAGCGGAAGTACGTAGGAGGGCAGAGCCAGGCTAGCCACGCACCTCCTTGTGTTCTGTAATGGACACATACAACTAGAACTTTGCACAATGCCAGGTTCTCGAGATAATCGTGGGAATCTCGATGCCCTAAAATCCCATTATAAAACCACACACATTCTTGATGCCTTGCATTATTAGATAGATTATAGCACATAGTTCCTGTAAAGTTAAATTTGAATTATTTCATGCTCTTACAACAATTCGGCCAGCCAGCCAGGGTGTGCACCTTCTCAATTAGGAAAATGTAGTTGTTTTTTTAAGTCAGAACTTTATTGAACAGTGAGAAATGTACGTTGCAAACATGAATGGCTTAGTAAAAATGGCTTAGTAAAAATCTCTTATAAATATCTTACAATTTTCCATAAAATTCTTTTTTTAAAGAGAATGGGTAGCCTTCAAAAATTAATTCGTAAGAGCTTGCTGGATTGAGATGTTAGGCAATATCAGGTTAGTGAGAGTCAAATCAAATCAAATTTATTTGTATAGCCCTTTTTACACGCAAGCATGTCACAGAGGGCTTCACATATGCCCATAGAACTGCCTCTCAACCAACCTAAACCCTCAACCCTCAAGTGAGAGCTAGTTCATTTTCCAAGAGTTAAAGAAGATAAGGATTTCCATTACTTTGTCATAAACCCTTTCAATCAAGAGAGACCTGGGATGAGTAAGTCAGATTTATTTACAGAAATTATAAATGTACTACAAGTGTTTGGAGCTTAGACCCCATGGGGAATTATTGAACAAAGGGCGCCTGCCCAGCATCCGAAGAAGAATCCCCCACGGAGTCCAGACACTGGTGGTCGTGGCGACAGCCGACGACCGAGCCAGAGGAGTCGAAGAACAGTGACAAAGGTACCGGGTGGCGACGGGGAGGTGGAGGGTCGCGCACTTTGATAGCATGGACAAACTAAACAGGGAGAGAAACGTATTTAAAGGCACGGCATCATTGTGATAGGCTGACAGCTACGAGGAAGATTCGACACTGCTAATTGATAGACGAGAGCGCTATTCGATACTGAAACCCAGATGAAAATAGAGCGTTCTTAGCGGGGGGAGTAGTGAAACATTATCGTGTATGCCCGCGTGCAGGGATCGGTCTTGCCTGACTGAACTTGCGCTAACCTTCATAAGACATTTTAATTAAAGACTGGTGGATGGCTTTGATAACAATATCCTGTTTTCGTTAATTTCTCTTACATTTAGAACAGAAAATCTCAAAGGGCATAAGGATTCCTGTATTTTCCAAAAGGTACATCACAGACAACCTGTTTGTTTCTTTGGGAAGTTCTCAGTGGCGCATTAAGGGCTTCAATTTGAGTCTTGGAAAACCGAGATCCTGTCAGCGCAATTTTGAACGTCCGGTCTTGCACAGTAGTGTCTCACCATGATCCGTTCTTCATAATAAAGTCAATGCAGTCTTTGACGTAAGAAAAAATAAATGGAGAGCTAGTTTCCCCATTTTGGATTGGTTTCCAACTAAGCAAAATTCTGCAGAAAAAAACTATGAAATAGCTAGTATTTTGAGCCAGGTTTGAGAACAGAAACAAATTATGGAGGAAGATAGTTTGGGATATTTTGGAATTAATCGAATAAAATCAGCCGGAACGAGCCAGATGCCAAAGCGGAAATGCAATACCACCAAGATCCATCGGGGCCTTTGCTTTGAGCCGAGGAGCAAGGGTGGGTGCTTGGCTTGTGCATACAATCTCCACAAGACCATCTGCTTTGGCGGATCAGTTGCAGTAGATCAGGTCAAACATTCAGGGCTGCTGCCCCTTTCATCACTTCAAGAAAGGGAGGGAAGGTGAGGAGGGGAGATAATGTATGAGGGGAGGCCTTAGACAGCTACCACTGTTTTTTAAGTCATCTTTGCGTGCCCACCTGCCTCCCTCTCCTCCACCACCCTCCTCTCATCCCTCCATTTCATCTTAAAAGAGAGGCCCACATTAGTGACTTCTCCGTGAAACATACAGCCTTCACAGATAACAGAGGGCAGCTTTAAAACATATTTGGACTCTGCTTATGTTCTTTCTCCCTATAGACTGCTGAGAAGGAAGTAGCAAGTGGCATGACAGGAAGTAACAGATGGGAGGTCCTGACCGTGATCCCCTGGATAAGGTCAGTCATGTGCTTGCTGACACAATAAGGTAATTACAGCGGGTGGAGCTCGTGGGACCTGCATCAATGTGTCTTAGCCTATAGCCTATAAGCGTTCAAGAATCAGAAGCACTAACGCTTAAATGACCACAAAATCTTCAGGTAAATCTGTAATTTAAAACAAAAAAATTAAATCTGTCATTTAAAAAGGAAATAGCACTCTAAACTGCGAGCAGAGCAACCTACTTTTTAAACGCAAGCTGCTCCGTCTCACAGCTGCGTAATGCGGTAGTGCGCCCTCTCTGGTCAAATAGGTAGGAGAGGAGAGTTTTCAAGGTTAGAAAGATAGGAGGAGACTGGCGTGTACCACATGACGGGGTAACAGTGGGTCAAACAGCTTCTGCTGATACTGTAATAGTGTATCAGTAGGATACAAATATTATTACCCTCATACATGTCAACCCTCTTCTAGACCCCTAACTGAACGCATTTATGTTTAAATAATATTAGGACGTGACAATGTCATAGGCTAGTTGTCTAACACGTATAGGCTGTTAAGGTTATATTAATCCTTTATAGCACGAATTGTTATCAGGCATTAAACATTTAACTGAAATGTGATATGTCCAATCAGTTTTGCGAATTAGTACATTGATAGAATTGTATTGAATATCTCCTAATATTATGCCATTATAGATTAAAGCTGCAAGTGTAAGACACCGGTGAGCCCCCCCCCCCCCCTCCCCCATCCCAGTAACCTTCCTCGGGAATCGCGCATCTCCTCCGACGTAAGCGCTTTAATTTCGGTGGTGTAGGCCGTTGCGCAGGGTAGCCAAGCCTACACGGTAAAATTACTGATGTCGTGAAGGATGCTGCTATAGGCTCATTCAATCCTAATTTACGCGGAAGGGAATACAATCTCTGCTCTCAATTGTACGCATCCCCGATAAAATAGTAGTCTGTGTTCACGCTGAACGTGAAACCGGCTCATTTGTATTATCACCCAGAGGCTCTCCGTTAAAGCTCCCTTGGTTGCCGGTGTGCCGCCGCAGTGGATGTTGCAGTTGTGAAGTTCCTTCGCCCGGCCTGTGTGCTGCGACAGCAGACTCAATGAGAAAGACATGCTTGCCTTCGTTCTGGTCTCTGGGTCAATCTGGATTCTGTTAGGTGAGTTTTACACTCGTTTGCCTGTTTTTGATTCTTGCTCATAAAGCTAAACTGTCAGGGTAATTTTATTTCATCTGTCTTGGGGAAGAATCAATATAGCCTTATCAGTGACTTGCTTGTCTCCTATAACCCATCTTTCACTTAACTATCTACTTTCACGGCGCGGCTAATTCAGGCTATTGATAAAATAGAATGAGAGTGATATCTATTAGCAAGTTACAGTCATTCGTTTATGGCCTAGTGCGAACAGGCCTAGTCCAAAAGTGGATATTATCCACTTGCTAGGCCCGGTCTCATGCTGCAGCATACGGTTTAACCAACATGATGAATATGTCCTGATGAATACCGGAGAAGAACTGCTCAATATTTTTTTAAGTAATTTTGAATTGATTTAGTACAATACAGGAGGCTGGGCACTACTTTAAGTAGACTGTAGGCGTGTGTATTATAATTAGGAAATTCGTGGCACCCATGGTCTCAGGTTATGGCTCAAAACCTCTGAACGCAAGAATGTTAGCCATGTCATTGTCGCCTATTGTTACTTATGTAGGATTAGAAACGGATTTTGGAATTACATACAAAGCAAATACTGTAAGATATGCATTGGGAACAGTTGTAGTTAATGTCACATGCCATGCTAAATATGCATCCTTTTTCTATCGACCGGCTGTTGAGGTCGTATTAATCTAACCCAACACGGGAATTTAAACGCTCATCTGTCCACCTTTTTAACCAACATCATGCTAGCCATTCAGCTACCAAAGTCTTTGTTCCCAATGGATCGATTTGTTTATTTATTAGTCTTTAAGAGATGTTTATAACGGTTGCACATTTACCCTATATGGTTGCATACGATTAAATCCAGTTAGCAACGTGGCAGAATGGTTGCCCATACATCACACATCCACTCAACAGTGGGGGGTTGTTCCAGTGTGACGCGGATCCTCACGCGTTGCAGCAGGCATAGGTGATTGGACGGAGCTGTCCACAGGACAAGGGGTGCTGAAATTCTGCGGCCGGCCAGCTCGTGCGCATGTCGGACTCTTATACCGGGTAACGTTCTTTGCAGAAGGCCTTTCCACCGAATGCTACTTTTAGGGGTGTTTTCCGTCGTACGTTTTTATAATATTCCATTTACGGAATCGACACATCAGCCTGCTTATGATGAAGTGAGATAAGCAATCAAGATCCCTTCGTGCTAACTGTCTTCTCAAAGCTTTGACTCTAACTAAGTCCACTCCAGCGTTGAATGCAATGCCGCCTCTCGTATTGAATAATTTAGCTACAGTGACCATCTGATGATGTAGGCAGACTTGTAAATATATTATTTCACTCTGTTCAATAATTTAACTGAAAGAGCGCTTGACAGAGATAGCCTACATAAACATTCCGTTGGCCATGTGGTATTTAAACTTTTGTTTAGCGTATTGTATAAACAGGATAATGATGGGGTTTTTGTTCCGTTTGAATAGGTTACCTGGGCTGTTCTGACTGAGTGAATACATTGAGGTGGGCTTTGGTTGATAATTATATGTGTCATAGAGGACATAGAATTCAACGAGAATATGTAATAGTAATTAACTTGTAACTACAAAGTTATATAGTCGGATACGATGAGAGAGAGTGAGCTCTTTAGACCCGGATATTGGGCTGCATTGGCAAATGTGTAAAAGTGCTGAATAAGGGCTTCCTCCCTTCTATCTTTTCCTCCCTTGTTTCTTTCCTTACTCACATTTTTATATTTCTCATAGTCTAGCTGTATATCCCTCACTCCTCTGCTCCCACATATGATTTACATAACAGTTTGTATTTACCATTGGTTGTGGGGAAGTATAACTTTAATGAAGGGGAAGCAGCTTTCATATTTATTGGTAAATTGGGAACTAGTTCTAATGCTGTTTGCAGAGCTTGTTCGTTTGTTCTTGGGACGTGAGTGTCTGTTGTTAAAGTTAGCTAGCTTTGCATGTATGTTTGCATGTGTGTGTCTGTGTGTTTCTGCTTGTGTGAGTGTATAAGTGTGTGTATGCGTGTGCATTTGTGTGTGTGTATGTGTCTGTGTGTGTGACTGTTTGTGTGTGTCTGTGCATCTGAGGTTGTACATGTGCATCCTGAGGCCTATGTGTCATGTACTGAAGAATGACAATGCTAGCTTAGAGAGAGGAGAGGGAGGGAGGGAGAGAGCGCGTCTGGATGGCAGGGGAAGGAGGGAGGGAGAGAGGCAGATTGACTAGCTAGAGTGTCTGCTGAGGGTGGTGTGATACGGTGGCCAGCCAGGCACAATCCTAGGCTAAATCGCTTCTCTCTGTTCTTCTCGCTTGTCTCAGCGTAATCTTGCTGGACGCAAGGGAGGGAGGGAGTAAGGTTTTAATCACAATTCTAAAGAGGGAAGTTGAAATATCTAGCCTGAGAATACAGACACCCAGCTCCTGCTCCCTCTCTTCCCGGACGGCCTGTAAGTGTTTCCAACCCGTTGGCAGACGCTAGCATGTTTCGTCCTCGTCTAGTCACACAGCTGCTCATGCCCTCTTGGCTGGTGCTGTAGGAACATGCCTGGCTAGTCTTAGAGAACATCCCCTCACACCTGCCTCCTTTGCTCTGCTCTGCTCTCCTCCACTCAGCTCAATTCCTTTCTACTCCGCTCTGCTCTCCTACACTGCTCTGCTTTTCTCTTCTCTGCTCTCCTCCACTCTGCTCTTTAGTATTCTACTTTGCTTTGCTTTGCTCTGCTTTGCTCTGATCTGCTCTCCTCGTCAGTTTCTCTCTTTCGCTATTTTGCTCTATTATCTATTATACTCTTCTCAACTCATTGTCTCTTCTCTGTCACAGCTCTCTTCCACTCCTTTGTCTCTTCTGTACACAAACTTCACGAAAACATGGAGAAGAAGTGGGGTCTGTAGGGGAAGAAGAGACTGAACTGAAAGAAAAGAGAGAGAAGGAGAGACAGAAGGAGGGAACGAAAACGGAGAGAGAGAAGAAAGAGAAGAGGGAAAGAGAAGGAGAGACAGAGAGAAGGAGAGACTGAGATGACTTTAAATAGCTGTGGCAGAGCAGGGGGTTGGTTTAGCACGTCCGTCTCCGGGAGAGCAAGGCATAATCTCCCTCGCCAGCAGAGCCTAATTGCTGCTGACGCTCCGCAGATGGGGAGGGGGTTGGGCGGAGCCTGAATTTAAGCCTCTATGGGCACAGGAAGTAAACCCCCACGCCATTCACTTGCCCTCGGTGTCTCTGGCCAATAGGAATCCTCCGTACAGTATAACCCTTCATGTATCTAGCCTGTAGGAACCTTGCTTGTAAATTTGATCTAGCCTAGGAGAGGTTGTTGCGGGTATCTGCAACTGTCCAGCCATTTGTCTCAGCCTTGGTATGAGAATAACAGCAATGCCTGTCCAGGCGTGGCACAGCGCCAACATCTGTGGATTATGGCTTTGGTTCTACAAATTAAGAGCCCTGTCTGTTATTGGTCTGTCTGATGGCGGTTGCTGCTGTTGATGATGTGTGGTGCACTATGGGATATGATGGTCTTGGCAAGAAAGAGGCTATTAGCCTTCAGCTAGAGCTAGCTCTAAAGATAGCTGGTTCTGAGCTGCGTGTGTGTATGTGCGAGAGAGAGAGAGACAGAGAGAGTGAGAGAGAGAGTGTCCAGGTTACTATAGGACAAATAGTGTACAGTGTTCAGTTTCTGAGTGTGAAAGAGAGAGAGAGAGCAAAAATAGATAAAAGAGGTAGTGTATTTGTAAAAGAGAAAAAATAAGAAGGGACATAGTTCATGTTTGTTAAAGTGAGGAACTGAGAGAGAATGGGGGAGAAAGGAACAGACTGTCTTGGTTGAAAGGAAAACACAAGTAATGTGACGATGAGCTTCCATAGTGGTAGGAGGGTGGAAGAGGGCTTCCACACACACATACACACACACACACATTACAACACCCTGGAATGTACCTTCACAAGTTGAGTGAGTGTATACCCACCTGTTTGTCAGTGGGCTGTGTTCCTTAATAGAGCCAATACATGATTTATACACTTCCCACTAGTCAATGTGTGTGTATGTGTCTTGTGTGTGTGAAGGTGGTGAGTGTGTGTATCTTGTGTGTGCAGCGGTGTTGCCTGCCATTTTTGCCGGGGGGCTACAGCCCCAAACCTTTTGAGTGTAGCTCTGAATATAATTTTTATACCTCGACAAAAACATTTGTAACATGCTGTAACAGTCTGTCAAATTAAATGCAGTGTCTCTAACATGTCAGTAAATGTCTATAGCTCTAACTAACTGTCTGAGGTGGTGTGGGTCTGATGGTCCACGACTAGAGAAGAAATGGCAGAATGCAGGCAAAAACGGGGTATTATAGGATTTTTCCAAAAGAGTAAAGAAATGTTGAAAAAACTTTTGAAATTGCCTGTTGATTTATGATATAATTGAATTTGGCACCTACAGTCATGATAACGAGTCAGGTGGCTGAGCGGTTAGGGAATCGGGCTAGTAATCTGAAGGTTGCCAGTTCGATTCCCGGCCGTGCAAAATGACGTTGTGTCCTTGGGCAAGGCACTTCACCCTACTTGCCTCGGGGGAATGCCCCTGTACTTACTGTAAGTCGCTCTGGATAAGAGCGTCTGCTAAATGACTAAATGTAAATAACAAGTAGTCTAACGTAATGTTTATATTAGCCTATATAAAAACTCAAATTAATCTTAATTACGTTTTTTGCTCGAGCATTGTCTATTGCTGTCCCTAGCTGAGGTCATGTAAAGGTGAGTCATGGTCATATGTTAGGTTTGGGCTGAGCCCCGAATGTTAACATCTGGCTACAACCCTGTGTGTGTGTATGCGTGTGTGTTTATGTGTGTGTGTTGGAGAGGGGGTTGTGTGTGTGGAGGTGTGTGTGGGTGTGTGAGTACTGGTACACACATTGTATTGTCCTGATGAGGTGGAAGAGGATTTCTCCTCTGCCTTGGCTAAAGCTAAGGACAGCCTCTGTAACTCTCTCTCTCTCTCTCTCTCTCTCTCTCTCTCTCTCTCTCTCTCTCTCTCTCTCTCTCTCTCTCTCTCTCTGTCTCTCTCTCTCTCTCTCTCTCTCTCTCTCTCTGTCTTTCTGTCTCTCTCTCTGTCTGTCTCTCTATCGCGTCTGTTTGTCCCACAGACACAGGCACACACTTAGCCTGAAAAGCTTTGTCAGTAGATAAAGAAAGCTGCTATTTATAGTCAAGAAGAATATTGCATGTTCCTTAGCCTCCCACCCCACGGAACCCTTTCACACACACACACACACACACACACACACACACACACACATATACACACACACACTACCTCATTCTCCATGGGACTCTCCTGAGTCCGCAGTATTACAGTAACACGTAAAAGTGTGAGCAGCCCAGACAGAAGTCTTCTTCACTGCTCATATCCTGGAGCATATCCTTGATGCCCACTTGGGTGCTTTTCTTTAATACTCCAGGACCATTAGATCATGTTGATTCTGAATGACACACCTGACATGACCAACCACATTTTTTTTTTGTGCATCATTCCCCTCCCCCTCTCTTTCTGATATACAAAGCCTCTCACTCACAGACACACACTCATACACATGCTCTGGCAGTTGTGGCCAGGGCCGAAGTGGGACCCATTTTCAGCCCGGGAGTGTAATGACCAAAACCAGCCCATCCCCACCAGGGCCCGAGCCATAGGTTGTAAACATTCGGGGCTTAGCCCAAACCTAGGACCTAGTCAAGGCTTTGATATGAGCAGAAATCAAAACTTCACAGGAATGCGAGTGCGCATTGCGCACAAGCAAACAAGATTTTTTGCATTCATTTCAGTGTAAAACAGTTTTTTGAGCTTTATGTAATATAAACATTACGTGGACTCATATTGTTATATTTGCTGGAAATTACAACCCAAAGTTTTACCTGAAAGATTCGGGCTTTTGAGAAAACTGTTTTTCCCACCCTTGCAGGAACCTAGATTTATGAAGTGACAGATCTTTCTTTTTTTACCTGGCTTTTTCAGTTCCTCCTGGCATATTTTTCCCATCCATTTAATTTTTATCGCATCAGCTTAATCTTGCTAACTCCCTCCACAACATTAAAGGATGGTTTAGGGTTGTCTCCATGGCAACAAACATGGTACACGCGCTTGTGTTTGAGAAAGAGAGCATGCGCGCTCTGACAACCGAAAACGTCTCTTTTTAATGCAGTATGATGAAAAAAAAATACTATATTTAAATTAAAACCTAGTGTAGTGTTAACACATACAGTTGTATTTGGTGTGTGAAAAAACAAAGATAAAGCAGGCGATCTGCCGGCCCAATTTATGAGCGCGCAAAGCGGCCCACCGGGAATTCTCCCGATTCTCCTGATGGCCACTCCGGGCCTGGTTGTGGCTTGGCTCTTTGATCCGTTTCATGGATGAAAAGTATCAAAACTAGTGATGTTCATGTCTTGAATGATGTTCACCCGTGTCAGACAACCTAGTCGTGATCCCGCGTACCTACACGAGTGCTTAACTGTATTGTGGTCCAGTGACTCATTTAAAAACAAGTGCGTGTGTCTGTGTGAATGTGTTATGTGTGATTGTATGTGTGCCTATTTGTGTGTTTGTTAGTGTGTGTCTGTGTGTGAGTGAAACAAAAAAACTCAGTGTCTGTTTATCTGGTGTTTGCTTCTCTGTATCCATGAACTATGGATACCTGGGGCTGTGCTTCTTATTGGTTGTTGTGGGTGGTACTGTGCACGAGTCATTCCATAGGGATGAATGAGAAACATTCATTTATGCATGACCACAAGAAGTAAAAAAAAAGGTTCCGTCCTGGTGTGACTTGGTTGTGTGTGTCAGCAATATTGGCACCTCCGTTATAAGGCCTAGATCTTCTGTGGTTTGAAGTTAACAAGCCAGGGCTGAGTATACTGTATGTTTTTACCAGTCTGACCTCATTCTCTCTTCCTGTCTCTTTTAAGATCTCCCCCTCTCTACTCTCACTTCCTGTCCCGCACCTCCACTCTCTTTCACTCTGCATCCCTCTCCTCCCCTTTCTGTCTACCGTTTCCTGCCTCTCTCTGTCTCACTCACTCATTTCTAATCTTAACTTAACGGCTCAATCTTCCTTTTCTCCACCTCTACCTCTCCACCTCCCTCTCCTCCTTTTCTTCACTCCCCCCCCCAGAGCTGAGTTCCACCCTGATGGAGAGGATGCAATCCCAGGACCTCCTCAGTACCCTGCGTCTGCCCGAGCTGGATGACCTGGGCCAGTTCTTCCGATCACTGCCCACCTCCACGCTGGTGGGCATCGGGGCTCTCACCGCCGTCCTCGCCTATTGGCTGGCCACACGGCCCCGCCCCATCAACCCACCCTGCGACCTCGCCCACCAGTCGGAGGAAGTGCCAGTAAGCAAGCTGAGGGGCGTGAGGTGTCTTGGAAGCGTCTTGCGGGATTATGGTCTTTTGTGTGGGAATGTGATCCGCACACACACGTGCATACAACCACACTAGGGTTTAGTTTCAGTATGCGTTTCCTGTGTTCTTGTGCTTCGTCTGGTTGTGAGCCATTTCTTCACATGCTCAGATCCACACAGACTCATTCATTAATAATCCTCACAGGAAAACGAGAGAGAGCACTTTGAAGAAGTCTTAATCATGAGTCTATAAACTTTAGATTGAGTCTGAACCAGAGCAGGAGAACATTGCAGTGGATCAGCACATCTTACTCTGCCTAACAAGTTTTTTTCCCCTGCCTACCCTCACACCCATTTCACGCCCCTATCCCCCCCCCCCCACCCCCCAGTGTGAGGATGGGGGCCGCAGGTCCATGTTGGGGGACAGCCCTAAGCTGCTGACACACTACCATGAGGACGCCAAGACCATGTACGAGGTCTTCCAGAGAGGCCTCCACATATCTGGTGGGTTCACACGCACACACACACACATGTAACAAGTGTCTAACTTTAACACCGCTACAGAGAATAATAATTTGATCAATGGGAGATGTATCAGAATATGTGGTTCTTTGGAAAGATGGTACTGTTTGCACTACAGAATGAAACACACAGAACACATTGGCTATATTTCAGAGGTAATAGAATTGTTGTTATTATTTTTGATATTTTGTTTCTCTATTACCTCTGTTTTATTTTTTCCTTCTCATGTAAAAAAACACACATAAACTGGACTGTAAAAGGAAGTGTTTGTTTCCATGGTGTTACCAGGCTCTTACCATACCCTTTGTAAGCGAATACCTACGGTGGCCGACATGTGCAAACGCGCTGCAAATTAAGAAAACACATGCAAATAGACAAAGCACAAGCAAATTAAGAAAACAATTTCATGAATTTGACAACACATGCGCAGCATTCAGCAAACGCGCTGCAAATACACACAACACAACCAAATACATAAACGCATTGCAAAAACGAAAGCACGCAAACCAAAAACGCTGCAAATAAATAAACGCATTGCAAAAACGAAAGCACGCAAACCAAAAACGCTGCAAATACATAAACGCGTTGCAATAACGAAAGCACGCAAACCAAAAACGCTGCATCCAGTTTTCACAACGAAAGTTGTCCAGGCCTCTAGGGGGAGCGCTAAGTGGAACATCTTGATTTTCGGCCTGCATATGAGAAGTTTGGACCAACATCGAAGTAAAGAGGCGACATAAAAAGGTTATTTTCATTTTTACATGCGGCCCTCCTCTTTGACAGTTTTTCAAAAGAGCAACTTCGATTTTGGTCCCATTTCCAAAACAAACTTCTCATATGTTCTCTCTCTCGCTCCGTGGGGCCGAAAATCAAGCTGTTCCATTTAGCGCTCCCCCTAGAGGCCTGGACAACTTTCGTTGTGAAAACTGGATGCAGCGTTTTTGGTTTGCGTGCTTTCGTTATTGCAACGCGTTTATGTATTTGCAGCGTTTTTGGTTCGAGTGCTTTCGTTTTTGCAACGCGTTTATGTATTTGCAGAGTTTTTGGTTTGAGTGCTTTAGTTTTATGTATTTGCAGCGTTTTTGGTTTGCGTGCTTTCGTTTTTGCAACGCGTTTATGTATTTGGTTGTGTTGTGTGTATTTGCAGCGCGTTTGCTGAATGCTGCACATGTGTTGTCAAATTCATGAAATTGTTTTCTTAATTTGCTTGTGTTTTGTCTATTTGCATGTGTTTTCTTAATTTGCAGTGCGTTTGCACATGTCGGCCACCGTAGGTATTCGCTTACAAAGGGTATGGTAAGAGCCTGGTAACACCATGGAAACAAACACGGCTTCCTTTTACAGTCCAGTTTCATATTACTTACTGAGTAAATAGCCATGTTTTACCTGGTATCGCCTTGGAACGTATAGTACAAGTTCATACTAAGGGGTAACGTTGACAAAGTGGTATTCGCTTACAAAGGGTATGGTAAGAGCCTGGTAACACCATGGAAACAAACACGGCTTCCTTTTACAGTCCAGTTTCAGATTACTTACTGAGTAAATAGTCCAAACATGCGCAAGAACCCAGTATCCAAGAAGATTTACCCTGACAGTAGAGGAAAACTCTTCCCGCGGAGGTAGGTATACCAGCCAAGTAAATGAGGCCATCATCGATAAATGTATCTGAAAAGGTATTTTATTGTAAAGTACTATCTTATCTTCTCATTAGACGTGGACTGTTACCGACATAAACCTTACGTAACTGCAGGGTAATAGTAGAGTATTTTGTTCGTAATTCTGCTCGAGCTTGGCCGTCTTTACCTACTTAGTAGCAGCGGTATTTACCACCTTGGTACCAATCGGTAATACCCAATAAAACACATAACATATCCTTTACTTTCTATGTAAATACCTAGTACTTAAGGGACTGTAAAATGAAGGGTTACCTTTTATTGTACATTTAATTAATTTTTTCCCTGTAACCCTGGGTTACACACACACGTACACACACATATACACACACATACACATGCACAGGCACACACACATACACTTGCATATACAGGCACAAGCATCCACACACACATATAGAACACACACACATACATACACACACACAGACACCCAGGAACTATACTTCGCTTGACAACTCAGCAGGAATGCTTCCTGTTTTCTAAGGAAAGAGACCTACCCAGGCTCCATGGCAACAGACAATGTAGGAGTTGGCAGTATCCTAGTATCATTGTCTGAATGCCTTGGAGTACTGACTGGCTGACTGGAAGAATATTACAAGCCATAACAGCCTGCTTGACTTCTTGAAAGACCATGTACGAGGTCTTCTAGAGAGGCCTCCACATATCTGGTGGGTTCACACACACACTAATACGCACACTAATACGCACACTAATACGCACAAACACGTATACACAAACACATTCATACACACACAGGCACATATACACATACCCTTATATTACAAGCCCTAACTTCCTGTTTGACTGCCTGAATGACTCGCAAACTGGCTGGGTGGCTGGCAAGGGTTGATAATCTGACTGGCTAGGTGGCTGCTAAATTTAATGTCTCACTAACATCTGCAAGTTCTTTTTTTTACGCAGGTGATGGACCTTGTCTTGGTTCTCGGCTACCTAACCAGCCTTACCAGTGGTTGTCCTATAAAGAGGTGAGATTCTTCGACCAATCCCCTCAGACCATCCTTCTCACTTCCTCTTTTTCAAACAATCCCCTCAGAGCATCTGTGCCTCTTCCTGTTTTTCAACCAATCTGCTCTATCTCCTGGTTCTAGGTGACGAGCCGGGCAGAGCATCTCGGGTCGGGCCTGCTGTCCCAGGGTTGCAAGCCGAGCCCAGATCAGTTAATCGGTGTGTTTGCACAGAACAGACCAGAGGTGAGGCACACAGAGACAAGGATGCACGTATGGCAATGGCTTCCGATGATGACAGTAGAGCTGTATGTATTCTATTTTTTGAGATATGAACTGTATGTAGTTTTACAAAATTATATCATACAGCAGGTATTCACAGGTGTTTCAGCATTTTTTAAGATTTAAGTATTTCTCTGTGGACCCCATGTACATTTTTATGGTCCTTTTCCACTACACTTTACCGGCTCAACTCTATACGCCTTTTCTGGGATTCCATCAGGCAGATCTGGTACCCACCTAACTGGTACTTTACATTCTTGGTAGCACCTTTGCCGTGCTTCCAAGCGAGCCAAGACCAAAAGGTGATGTGAAAACACTGCAGACTACTGATTGGTCAGAGAGAATCTTGACACAGAACATTTTAAAATAGCCAGGCTACTTTATAGTGGCCTAAAATAGAGCGACTGTTTATAATAGAGCCCAAAATTGTTTTATTCACTGGACTACTCAATGAAATAGCAGCCAAACCAAACTGTTATCAGTTAAGGGAGGTGCATACGTTCCTGTGTGTTACTGACGAAAGGATTCAGTGACAGTGGTGTGTGTCTTGCTGATAACAAAGTCATAGCAGTTTCATGAGGCGTCACTAAGACGACCAAGCTACATTGAGGGGGTATTGTAGGGCAGTGGAAAACAAAGCACACGTGGAGTTGAGTTGAGTCTTGCCTGTACTATGTAGTGGTAAAGATCCATTAGACCCATGTAGACATGTATTATTGTAGTTGTTACATTGTTATGTGAGTAATTTACACTCTGGTTTGACCTGTGACATGTACTTGCAGTGGATCATCTCTGAACTGGCCTGCTATACCTACTCCATGGTAGTGGTGCCTCTGTACGACACTCTGGGGCCAGACGCCATACGGTTCATCATCAACACTGGTATGACCAACACACACACACACTCACATATGCACTGACACTCACACACACACACACAAACACACAGATACACAGACATACAGACACACAAATATTGATTCAGATAGACTTGGCACATAACATGCATTATGGTCATAATTATTCCACAGTTTTAGATATTATATTTTACAGTTGTAATGGTATGTGATTGAATACATAGAGTTGCTGTGTGTTTTGCATTAAAGAATCAATAGGTGTGGAAATAATTCATTTTTCAACTCACACACACACCCACGCAACACAAACCCCCATTTTTTCCCCTGAATTTAGGGAAAAAATTGAATGCATTTAAATGGTTATTCAGTGTGAGCACATACGTGGACACAAACATGTGTGTCCCATTTGTATGTACAGCATGTGCACAGCGTGCATATGATGTTCAGTCCGGCGTCTTCACTCCGTTTCAGCTGACATCTCCACGGTGATCTGCGACAATGTGGCAAAGGCCCAGGTGCTTCTGGGTAACGTGGAGCGCCAGGAGACTGCGGGGCTGCAGAGGATCATCCTGATGGACCTCTTCGACGCCGCCCTGGTGGAGAGAGGGCAGGCCTGCAGTGTGCAAATACAGGCACTCAGAGACGTGGAGGTACAGAGGGCTGTCTGTTCTGCCCCCCTTTTCACTGCTCTATACTTGTCTCTCACTCCCTTTTAAATATTTATCTCTGTCTCTCTTCTGCCCTCACTTTTTCTCGCTTTCTTTCTCTCACTCCCTTTCTTTCGGCTGACAATTATCACTTTGTTGTCTCCAATCAAAAGTAGTGTAGCAACCTGGCAAAGGGAGTTCTGGGTTAGCGGGTCAGCCTGTCAGTAGTATATATTTACACACAGGGACATCATAAACATTTAAGAGTCTGATAGCTCCAGTCCTAGGCGATTTTACTGCAGGTGCAGGGGGTGCATGTGCATCGTTTGACCCATGTTTGAATACATGCAAAAATGTATTTATTAGTTACATTTATCTGCTTTACTAAACATAGCTAATTTGCAATCTACCATTGTAAACTATTGTTGCCGCTCAAAAATAATGGGACAAAAGAATTGCGCTTATACCATTGTCTACACACAAATGTATGTGACACAAATGCACTTTGTATAATTAAATTATCATTATCATTTTACACACACACACACACACACACACACACATATAGATAATCTATACATATTAGGAATATTTACACACTATATATGAAACTTTATATATTAAACTTTGTCTGAATAACAGAAGACTCGTATATGGGAGCCCTTGCGGAAAAAAAGAGAAATCGCAGTCTTGGAATGCAGGAAATAAAAAAGTCAGAACGCGCACCTGGCAGCAATTTAATTGAAAACAGGAGTGAAATTGCCTAAAATTAGCATTTCCCAGTGTGATTTTGAAAATTTTAAAATACTGTGTGATAAAACACAGATATCTAGGAAAAGTCAAGAAAACAGGGTTTTGGAATTTTATAGAGTGCAAAGATACCTTTTTTCCCCTTTTCACTGGAGCCAAATGACCCCTGATCAGTGATTCTAGTGTTATTAGATAGTATAATGATCTACTAATCTACCTCTGGCAGAAGGCTGCGGTCCATCAGGACCAAAAACTCACGCCATAAGAACAGTTTCTTTCCATCTGCTACTGGCCTCTTCAACAAGGCCAAGGACTCACATTGACATTCATTCACTTATTTAACTATTATAAGTCCATCTAATGGAAATTCAGTATGCATAAGCCACTTTATCTCAGTATCCGATTGCACTATGTTGACCATTCACGCTGCTCATTCTATTCATATTTTTATATATATTTTATTTTATATTTAAATTGTTGTATTCTTAGATTGTTTAGTTCTTAGAAATAGTTAAACTTTTGTACTTTTACTTAATTTAAGATCTGTATATGTTTAGTGTTTTGCACCTCCTTGCCACAGTAAATTCCGTGTTTGTATAACATACATGGCGAATAAACCGAATTCTGATTCTGATTCTAACATGACATTGTTTTGCTGTGCTTTGTTTTCCTGTTGTGTATACTCCAGGCCTTGGGCAGAGAGAACCATAGAAAGCCTATGGTGAGTTTTACTTAATTATAAGATCAACCTACCAAACCAACCAATTAACCAATCAAGGAATCAATTAACCCACCCATTAACCAATTAAGCAATCAGTCAATCAATCCACAACACACATGGGCAGAAGCACTGCACACACACTTAAGCTTGGTTAATACTTCTTCGGGCCTGCGTTCTTAATGTCATGCCAGGGTGTGCGGAGACATGCTCAGCATTTATAGTTGTGTGGTCTTGTGTTGATAGATATCCATGATATTTCTTTCAATATCTGTCACGTTGTACCGCAGGTTAACCTCACAGAAGTAGTAACTGTAGTTGGTAAACAAAATATTAACTTATACAACTCCTACATTTTTCTTACACAACTTCAACGAAGTTGTCAGTTACAAATGCTGGTAACGGCGAACTTGTTTGGACAAAAGTTTCTTGATTTCAGCCATGCCTCCAGTAAAATGTTGTAAACCCTCCCTTCCCCATCCAACCAATCATTGTGCTGCTTTGCGATTAACAAACACGTAGCTATGCTATTATATTTTAGCTTGTGCAAGTAGCCTATGCGGTCCTGTGAGGCTCTCGGTGGTGTCTGTGGACTCTACGCAGACGTGTTTGACATTGAAGTATAAATCAAGCTTAAGCATTGTGGCTCATGTACTTTTTGCAGATGCTCCTCCTGTTTGGGTTTGTGCTCTGGAGACTAAAGGCTGTTTGAAAGCTTCATACAGAATCTCACACTGAGCTAACTATACTGGCTTTATACCCATTTAAGTAAAAAAATATATATATACACTTTCTGAAGTCTATAGTGAGCCTGTGATAATACTTACTGAAAAATTAAAGTTGACTTCACTTAACCCAAAACCTTCCCCTGAACTTAATAGAACACCATTTGAAGTCACCCATTCACTCACTCAACCAATCAGTCAATGAATAGAAGAGTGTGCTGTTGAATGTTTTAACTATGATGTCATGTTTGTGCCCTCAGCCCCCCTCCCCAGATGACCTGTCTATTGTGTGTTTCACCAGTGGCACCACAGGTAAGAACCATTGAGCATTTGAGTTCTTTGATTTAGCGTTTTATACAAAACCAGGAGAAACACTGAAAATATAGCTAAGACTCTGTCAACACCAAGCTCCTTCCCCTTGTGGTAGAATGACAAATTTAGCAGAAAACGTCTGTGACTCACGCTATGCTCTCAGGTCACAACAGGAATCATGGCAACAATCACATGACCTCAAGGGGTGGGAGGAATCTGATATACTCCTTTGTTGCAAATATCTGGGCAGTCTGTCATTCAGGGCCCTCCCAACGGTTTCCTGCAATGTTTTTCCACAGTCACACATTCTTAAGTCATACAATTACTGTGCACTGGTGATGTGTTGTTCATTATCGATTTGTTCATTTTGAACAAATATATAATCTTGTAATAAACCAGAACCGCCCAAAAGGAGGGGGAAACAATTACCAGGTTGCTGCAGGTAATGCTGCCACCCCCTTTGTATAGCCGGTATGGTCCGGCGTCAGAGGTCGGCACACAGACACACACACTATTCAGTAGTTAGAAAAATATAAAGCACTTTTATTGGTACATTTACAGGACATTGGCATAATTCATAACTAGCGCAGGGAATCGGCAGAACGCTCCCCAAACCCACTAAATGGAGGGACTGCTTTAAAATAATACTGCACGCCAACTCATGACTTCACACTTCACATCCCAAAAATAACTGGCCTGCCATACTAGCTTGACACACAGTGATAGCTCACAACAAGATTGGGGCCTCTACCTGGGTGACACGGCTCACACAGCCCAAACTAGGTTAACCATATAAGTCTGACATTAGGGCTGCGTGATGGTTTGGTTTCACCCCTTCCATACACCACGCTGAGCTTATAGGCCTAAGGACAAACTAACATTCCAACACATAACAGGTACACAGTTTTTTTAATACTACTTAGCTGGCCCCTTGGCAAGACCCTCCCCCAGGGTCTCAGCATTGTAGCATCGTCCTCTGGCGGCAAAGGACCGGTCAGTATGGTGTGGAAATGATGAGCACTCCCCAGCTGGCTGGAACGCTCCCACGTGAACAGTTGGCACTTCTACCCTACAACCCTTCTCTAGCACTGTCTGTCTTCGCCTATGGCCTGTCTAAGCAACTGCGAATGGCACCCGCCCCCCACATTGAAGATACGTGCCAGTTAATTAAATGGACCTGCGCGTCCACTCTAGACCGTTTCGATGCTTGCATTCCTCAGCTCCCGGCTCTGTCTTTACATGTTCCCCCAGAGTCTCGGACAGAGTTTGTAATCAGGTGCTGCTCATCATTTTAATTGCAGCCTGGTCAGCCACTTGCCTCCCCAATAGGTTCACCTCAATATGACTTGGGAATAGAGTAGAGTGATTTGTTCATTTTCTAATGGCCGTGCATTGGGCTCAGTAGAGGAAACAGAAATTATTCTTCGGGTAACGCTTTTGTTCATTTTTCACATGACTGTTAGGCTAAGTACTGTGTAACAGTCACATGAAAATGGAATGAAAGACACATACCCAAAGATACTGAGGTGTAAGTTTTGTATTGTTAAATATAGTTCAGTAAAATCTACCCATAATAATCTAATACCTTCTCTAATAATACCAGGAATGTCTGTGTGTGTTTGTCTGCATTAGTTTCCTACGATTATCTGGAGCACCGGGAACTAGTGTTGCGTTCGTCAATGAAAATTATGAAATATCGTCGTCAACTAACCTTTATCACGTGACGAAAACGAGACGCAACGTAAATGCTGGTCATGTGACGATGACTATAATTAAATGTATAATGCAATACTGTTGACAAATAAAAACGAGACAAAATGTTATAACGTTATTTCATCTCGTTAAGTCGCGTTATTATTATTAGCCAACTCATGAGGCTGTAGTTAATGTGTCTCATTTTAACGTTAGCTTTAGACGTTAGCTTTAAACGTTAGCCCCTGGAGCTGAAAACGACTGAGTCCGAGACAAACGTGTGTGACTAGCGTGTGTGTGTATGTTTGTGAGAGAGTGTAAAGTGGGTTAACACGTGTGACTAGTGTGTGTGTGTGTGTATTTGTTTGTATGAGAGTGTGTAAAGTGGGTTCTTAGTTCCTACCTGACTGACTGCATGTTATAAGCATCCCTTGTTGGCCAAATACTGTAGTTTTGTCATTCACATAGCAATCACACTGAACTGAATTTGGCATCAACAACATGACTTTGAATACCTTATTCTAGACAAATGCATACATTTAAACAAATGGTTTTGGCATGCCTCCCGAGACTGCTTAAACTACTTCTGTTTTGAAATATACTTAAATACAATTTTCATTGACTTAAACTACACTAAATGATCATTTTTCGTCGACTAAAACTAGACGAAAATAGTCATGGATAAGTCTGACTAAAATAAGACTCAAATGCTCAGACTTTTAGTCGCAAAGTTCGAAATTTCGCAGGTGTCCTCTTTATAATTCAATGGAGTGCAGTGCCAATGACAATGGACTGATTGACGTTGTTTGAATCAGCATTTCATTTTTTTTAAACAATCCTTATCTTTCATGTGCCTCCTCAGGCATCATGGTAACTCATCCCAGCCTCTTCACTCTGATTGAGGCATTCAAAATTAAATCTTAACCACCGGAGTTTGTAGTAAGGAAAATAGGGAAATTTTGTTTTGTTATTTAGAAGCGAATTCGCTTTTACTACCGATATAGCCAGGTTAGTGCTGATTGCAGGCATAACATTGAATCTCTGCTTTCAAAGGGGTTTCTTTATGGATGAAATGCTGGATAGCTAACACACACTAATATGAGTACATCCCCAAATGAAAACACTCCCCACAAAAACGAGTCAACTCCCCCCAAATAGGATGACTTGCTCACCTCGCCCGAGACACGCTCCCCCAAATGGGAAACAACATTACATTAACTCAAAATGGAAAGGGTTGGTACAACATTTACGTCGCTGAATGGATGCACAGTAACTAACAGGAAATAAGAAATTGATCGACAGAAGTACGAAATGCAATAATGACAGAGTTACGTGCACCAGGACAGTTGTTTGGCTATCGAAGCATGTAGCAAGTACCTATGCAAAAGTAAAAATTGCGTGTTAAACGTAAAAATCAATAGCCAAACAACTATCCAGGGCTGCGTTTCCCGATAACGATGGATCGTAGCAACGATCGAGCAAAAAACGAAACCATCGATATTTCTTACGTGCGTTTCCCAAACATGCTCGTAAGGAGTAGGCTTACGAATTTTCAAGAGACACTTTAGCTACGATGTCTTTAGGAACGGCCCGTAAAACTAAGATTCGTCCTACGATGGATTCTACGATCAACTTAGGCACTTTCACTTCAGATTCAAAGATCTTAGTGAGTAAAATGATCTGGGGGGTATTCGTCGTAGCTCGCTAAGCGGTTTAGCGAGCTAATTTTCAGGCTAAGATAAAAAACGCCCCTCTTTTTGGTTCGTGGAAGCAACTTTCGATAAATCACCATAGTAACATATCAATTAGCACTAACCTGCTCCAGAGCAGGCTAACGTAAGTGTAGCTGGATAAGCTTGCCACACCCCCGGAAAATAACATGGCAGCTCCCTTTTTGAGAGACCCAGTTGACCAAGGAGCTATATTTTAGTTAGATTAGCTTTCCATACCAATGGAGTTCTTCGCGATTGCCAAGATCCTTTATTTCACACGGATGAGTTCTTGTTTGAGCGATATCGATTCAGCCGACAAGGACTCATTTATTTGCAAGACCTTCTCGGGCCGTACATTGCAAATATCACACGCCGCAGCAAGCTTTATGCTTTATTATGAGCTTATGCTGCTGTATGTGAATATGTAACGCTATGTTTTACGAAATGTCTTGTCTTATCTGTTGTGCCTGTGCTTTTTATGTTTCACTGTGGGAGAGTGGGAAACGTCATATCGATTCCTTTTTATGTCTTGACATGTGAAGAAATTGACAATAAAGCTACTTGAAACTTTAACTGTGCTTCCGACTGCATAGCCTTGACTTTTTTGCGTCAGGTAGGCTATACCCTCCTTGAGGGTTTAGGTTGGTTGAGGGGCAGTTCTATGGGCATATGTGAAGCCCTCTGTGACATGCTTGCGTGTAAAAAGGGCTATACAAATACATTTGATTTGATTTATAGGCTACATTTTTATACAGTATAGGCGATGCAGAAAACATTGTCAAAGCCGCAGCATGCGTTGCTGTAAGAAAAGTGTACTTGGCGCTTAACCAGCTGATGAATCAATTCATCATATTCCCTGGCCATGTCCCAGTCAATGAAATCAAAGAGGGATTTACACATAGGCCTACATGCATATACACATATATAGTACATGATATAAGCTCAGTAGCCTACATATATCCTCATAAGTGTCTATGAATTTGTATCAATTAAGATACTCTTTGGCCTTGTTTTTATCTAGCCTACTTATTCTGAAAGAGTTGAGATCATTATTTTCGCTAGCAAGATCTCATTCGATTATTAATTTCCATTAAGCCTATACCAGCAGGCACATTTAAAGAAATGTGATCTGATTGATTGGGGTAATGAGGCACTTATACATTTCCCCAAAACTTTCGCATTTAGCTTATTGGCAATTTTTTGGCCAAGCTGCTTGTCTTGCTCGGGCAGCGGTGGCGGTGTTTGACTTAGCCATGATAATATATGCTTATTGTCTTATAGAGACTCATTATAATAGTTTGCTCGGATGGCGAGAATAGCCTATCACCGCTCTCTCTTTCGTATTTTCCGCCATCATACCGTTAGAAAATCACGGTTTTGGTGATCGACCTTTCCTGCCTTTTGAAGTAGGACGTGCACGTGCAATTTCCCTGATAAGTTTAGCCTGATTGAAATTAACCACATGATTTGGATGCGGATCAGCCATTGACGAACCGATATTTGCTATTCTCACTCATCTCGCTAATGTTAACGGGCTAAAGGGACAATTGATTAACTTAGCTTCAACCCTTACGACGAACGGGGCCCTGAACTTCCCATCAGTACTGTACACACTCATAGGCACATGGCAGGACAATGTATAGACTGCTACCTGGTGGTCAGGAAGGGTATTACTATTTTTTAAACTGTGAGCTCACGTGTGTACAGTATGTTTGTGTGACCTTGATCTAGTGTATGCACAATGATCTGCGTGTCCAATGCATAACAAGCACATCAGTTCTGATGTTCAGTACCTCCCGTCTAAACAGGAAACCCAAAAGGAGTGATGCTGACACACGGGAACGTGGTTGCAGATTTCTCTGGCTTCCTCAAAGTCACAGATGTGAGTGATTATGGACCACTGAGTCTCTGAATACAAACATGCCATAGTGTCAGAAGTCATGGATCCCTTGGTTTGTATTATTGAAAGGCTTAGTAGGCATTTTATTTGTTCAATTACATAGCGGGTCAGTTATTATTTAACACACACAAATCCAATGTACACACATGGTGTTACACTGAACCACCCACCTACATAATTTGTTTGTGATGAAGCTCAAGATATGTCATGATGGGAAATGTTGCAGAACCTGTATGAGCATGTTGTCTTTCTCTCCCCCTCTTTTCTCTCCTTCCTCCGTCCCTCCTGCCAACAGAAAGTCATCTCCCCTAACCAGAATGATGTCTTAATCTCCTTCCTGCCCCTGGCTCACATGTTTGAGAGACTCATCGAGGTACATGTCAGCAACCAACCCACAGTGAACTATGGGTGGCTAGGAATGTGTGTGTGGGTGTGTATGTGGGTATGTGGGCGGGTAGGTATGTTTATACTTGTGTGCTTGTCTTCCTCAGCTCATCTGCCTTTTTTTTTACCATTTTGTCATTGTCTGCCTTTGGGCGAGGGTTCCCCCCGCCCTTCCTCTTGTTCGTCCCTTGCCAACAACCCCCAGCTTTCAGATAATCTGTGTCCCAGTAATTAGGCATTTCCTGTAATCATTGCCACCTTATTTAGGCCACCATTAAAACCGCTGCAATGATGGATTGTTTCATTTGCAGACTAAAAACTGTGAATTGTTCTCAAAAAGAAATTATGTGGACTGTCAACAGCATGCGGTTGCAGGGCCACAGAATATTCTACAGAGCTAGCTGTAATCTGAACACAGACACTGAGCTGTGATGGTTATAGGGATGTATATAACACACTACGTGACTATAACTATAATTTAGCGTGCATTATATAATCTGTACCTTCACAATAACATACCTGGCAGGCGCTCAGCTACTGAACAAGGAAATAGGTGGGGCTTGAACTTGTCTGTCGTCACAAGGTTTCTATTACACATACACAAACATACACAGCAAAAAAAACAGAGTATACCAAACAAGCTTTGAGTTGAAACCACGTGACTGCAATCTTGCCAATGTGAACACACCCGTGTCCCCTTGTCACGCAAACATCGAGGGCTCAAATTACCTTTGTTTGAAGTTTACTGGGCGCTCTAAAATATTCAAAGAGATGGAATTGGGCCGACAGTGCGCCAACTTCCAACTGCCTCCTGTGTGTGTACATGAAAGCTTTCCTTTCTTCCGCAACCCTCCCCCCCCGGGAGCGCAAATCGTAGTGCAACTATTACTGGCAGTCACAAGCTGCTGTAAACACTGTCATAACACCACACACGAAATTGAACTCATACGACCTACTTTAAGGTTTTTCTCAATGATTCAGCTATCTCTCGTCTTACTTTGTCGTACACAACAGGGATTTGTTTCTCGGAGAATAGCGTCCTATTTTTGCTAGGGATATGGCTAGCCACTGACTGTAGCCATAGCTGAATCCGAGGGGGAGCTACACAAATACCATGTAGCCTCTTCAGGTGACTACCTAAATTAGCCGTGCTGCCTACCCTACTTTTATAGTAGCACGACATATCTTGCCAAGTGTTGCCAAACCTTGGATTTATTGCAATTCGTAGGAACGTGTAACTCTTCCTCTGCCATGATAACACTCGAACATTCGCGCGAAACTTGGCCGAGAGACTTGACGAGAGTCGGCCACTGACAGCAGTGAGTGGAGATGAAAGCGCGCTTAAGAAACAGTTAGAGAGGAGGAATCTATCTAAATATAAAATGATTGGTCACAAATCATTGGTCACATTTCTAAATACTAAAGGTGTTAGCCTACACACGATTCTATATAAATACATCGGATTATACCGAAGCAAAAATGTTAGAAACGATGCATCGCGATTTCATATCACATTGTATCCGGTGCACACTTTTTTGATCCGAGCAATCGCATCGTGAGCTTTTATGCCGATGCACCGATGCGAACCGGTGAATCTTCCCATCCCTACGCGGTATGTACAAAAACTGCCGGTGAAAGCGCGTCTCTATTTTGCGGTGAAAATTCTGCGCCTCTTAAAAGCAGGTGTAAACCAGGATGCGGGTGTCCTCGCATATGCCTCCTGGTGAAATTACAGCAGTAATCCTAGCAAGACGAAGGATCCACAAGGATCACACTTTTTCAGTTGAGTGAACACAAAATCATTACATGTTACAGATTAAGCAGCAATGCAATATTACAGTTACTGGAATTTGTCATTTAGGTCCTAATGGCATTTTTTTTGTGTCCGTGTGGAATTCCGGCCTTGTATAATATTTAAATTCGCTGTTACCTCATGAACAAGCACATCAATTTCGTTATCACTAAATCTTTGTTTTCGCTGTTTTGAGTTTGGTGGCTGATCCATGATAGAAAGAGAGAAGGAGGCCCATTCAATTATGGCAAGCCTTTTTAACATTTAACAGCTAGACTGGATATGTGTTGCAGATATCTGTAATTCAGTTTTGCCTAGTCAAAAAGAACATTTCAGATATCCGCAATTACATTCTTCCTATCCATAATTGTCATTTCAGATATCCACAAAGACATTCTTCCTAGGACAAATGACGTCACTTTTGACATTCATTTGTATGGGGTTTATCATTACAGATATCTACAATTCAGTTGCGGATATCCACTATGTGAATTACGGATATCCGCAACTGAATTGTAGATATCTGTAATTCCAGTTTGAGATATCTACAATTTGATTCTGACTAGTCATAACTCCAGTTCAAGATATCTTTAATTCACCTCAATTCAAGATATCTACATGTTCATTTTGAGATATCTTAAATTAAGTTTTGACTAGGCGAAATTACGTTGTAGATATCTGTAACTGGAATTATGACTAGTCAAAATGACGTTGTAGATATCTTTAACTGCAGTTAGGGATAGTCATAATTTAATTGTAGATATATATTATCAAGTTATAGATATCTTGAAATTAATTTTGATTAGAGATATCTGAAATTTGAGATATCTGTAACTTTCATTCTGCCTAGTCAAAATGTAATTACAGATATCTTGAATTAGAGTTTTGACTAGGCGAAATGACGTTGCAGATATCTGTATGTGTATGCAAATCATTGTTAGGCCCGCATCCCACTTTAGGCGGAGCACCTGTTAACTTTTAATTAGGGTTAGGGTTAGGGTTAGGGTTAGGTGGTCATGCCATTTTCTGGTGGTTTTTTCGATTACAGCCAACGCCATGACTGCTCGTTTATCCATTCACTTTGATTATGGCGGGGAGGGGGAATTACGTATTTATGGATATCTAAAATAGAGCAACGTCATGCACAATAATTTGCACTAGTCATAATGACGTTTGAGATATCTTTAACTTTCATTCTGTCTAGTCAAAACTGAATTACAGATATCCGCAATTGTCATTTAAGATGTGTGACGAGTTGAATGTCGTTTCCAATGACGTCATTGCAGATATCTGTAATTCAGTTTTGCCTAGTCAAAACTGAATTACAGATATCTCTAACTGTAGTTTCGACTAGTCACAATTACGTTACAGATATCTTGAATGACAATTCCAACTATCCAAAATGTAATTACGACTAGTCAGAAAGACGTTGTTGATATCTACAATGTTAATTCCGGATAGTCAAACTTAGCTTTTAAATGTTAAAAAGGCTTGCCATATTCAATTGCATGTTTAAATGCTCGCAATTTATGGTATAGTGGGCGGAGAAAGGCGCTGATTACTCGATGAACTGCAGGTTTGGTAAATACGAAGTAAACGGAAGTAGGCCTATCACAGCGTGCGCTTTCTGCGGGTTGGCCATGGCGCTGATAACGCTACGTTTTCAAATGTACGTACATGAGGGCCTCAGTGCTTGCAATGTCTATTATGTAACAAATTACTCTTTGGGTAGGGTAAAATTGTGAATTGTTTTCAGCACTACTATAAATAACTACTACACTATACTACTGTAAATTCAACTAATCCGTCCAACTCCGTCCGTCCGTCTGTCTGTCCGTAACGGAGTCCGAGTAGTATTAATCGGGCTTTAGTTGTACGGGCCGTTTCCCGAAGCCATCGTAGCTAAAAAGGCACTTGAAAATGCTCGTAGATTAACGAGAGCTCCAGAGCAGTCGTAGATCGCTAAATTTGTCTCGTAAATGCATCGTAAGCAAAGAGACATATGATGTTAGACTACTCCAGACAGGGTTCTTCGACTGCCTCTCATGCACCTCCTACAGCCACAATCTCATGTTCAACAGTTCCCCTGCAGAACCTCACAGAACCTTGTAGAAAGATTGTGGGGAACTACAAAAGTCATACAAAGATGTTGTTGTAGGACCCTGGTTGCTCTCAGTTCTTCCAGAAAATAAACAGCCCTCTCAATGTTGACCATGCTTGTAAGGAATAAATGTACCACAAAAAGGTGATGGAGCTTAGTGGTGCTGGGGCCTGGTCTTCTGTCTCCAAAAGACCATTAGGATGCATAATAAAGCTCCCAGATAAAGAATAATTCTCTGAATCTCTTTACCATAAGTGCTTTTTGTTCACTTAAGTTATCATATTATATCAATTTATTGTACACAGGAGTTTATGTACTTAATATAAATCTAGCATTTTTTATTGAACATCATTGGAAGTTTAAGCATTGAGAGTTTAACACAGTATCACAATAACACAGTAAAACAGTAATACTGTACATAAATCCCATAAACACAGCTCCAATTAGTTTCCTAGAAAGAACCGCAGAGAATCCAGTTGACACCAGGGCCAAATGTACGAAGCCGTGTATGCATGAAAATGGGTGTTCAGGTGTTTCTTCAGTTTCCAATTTATAAAAAAATACATAATAATAAATTAATTAAAATTCCTGCATTAAATACAAAGCATCATGACACTCTGTATGATTTGAAATGATTAGCACGTTACGTTCCAGCATTTAATTATCACGCCACACTGAACTGTAAGTAAAGTTAAACAAAAGTTGCAAAAATTACCAAAATAACAACTTGTAATCAATCAAAGATTGATGTAACCTGTAATCAAAGAACGAATATCATTCACGCTAAATGCTTACTGCTAAACCAAAATCCTTTCTGTTATCTTTTCGGAGCATATGTATTCAGATCACGTGGAAAATGTACCAAAGACTCGTATCCAAAGACACAGTCGTGGTTTCGCTTGGTTTCGGTTTCCTCTACCAGTACTAAGCCTATTCAGGTCACGTGAAAAATGATCCAAACACTCGTACCCGAACGGAGGAATCGTTCCCCTCCCGACCGTGTCTTCGGGTTAAAGATTTGTTCCTCTGCCGACCGAGTCTTCGGGTAAAAGATTTGTTTCTCTGCCGAGCATGTCTTCGGGTTAAAGATTCGGTCCTCTGCCGACCGAGTCTTCGGGTTAAAGATTCGTTCCTCTGCTGACGTGTCTTCGGGTACGAGGCTCAGTCTCAGAATTTTTCATATCATTTTCTAATCTAAGATCATTTTACTTGAATTGTACATTTGTGTGGCAGACCATATTTTTTTTAAAGAAAACCTCCTCTATTAAATACAATACCACATGACAGTTTGTATGCTTTTAAATGGTCATTTTGAAAAAATGTACTGTACTCATCAATGATGCAAACCTATTTTTGGACATTTTCAACATTTCAAAACTTTTTGTAGAAAATATTTTTCAAATATTTTACATTAGTCTTTTACACTGAGAACACAGGGGGAACAGATTTTCCTGGAGGCCTGAGGACAGTGGTTCCCCCCCTGTATATTAGAGTGGCCATTTATATGCAATACAGTGATGCTGGTGATGTATGTTACTAAGATCATTATGTATAGCAAGTTTCATCTATACATCAGTCTTTTACACTGAGAATACAGGGGGGAACTAATTTCCCTGGGGGAACAGATTTCCCTGGAGGCCTGGGAAAATAGTTGTGAATGTCCAGTCATTTTACGCCAAAATGTGGGTCAACCTCACACAAATTGCAACAAAAATAAAATCAACTGATTTTGTGTCCTCAAAGGCCACTAAACAAGATGCTCCTCCTATTTTGCTAATTAAGATCTCCATTTCACATTCAGTAAAGTTTATTTATTTTCTCCAGTTTTTAAGTTGTCATTTCTCATTAAGAACCATTCATTGTTCACAATGGGTTAATTTAGAAGTTTATTGAGAAACTTGACAAAATATGGGCATTTCAACAACCATGTAAGGTAAAATATGTGAGTTGACAGGGTGTGGACAAGGACTCGTTCACGTGCGCACAATCACTTTTCAGTGTGAATTTCTCTGTATGCATACTTTAACGGATTAATTTACACAGAGTTTAACCATTACATTTGACCCCAGCACTGGTCAGGTGCATGCCACTGAACCACAAATAACTTCCTTCAACACACCATTGTATAGCACACAGATCTCAAGAGTCATTTGTCCAACCTTACAATCACAATACAAACACACAGCTGTCCCATGGCCCTTCTGTCATTGGCTCACTCCACATTGAAAAGTACAATCCTTCAGTACAATCAGCCTAATCAATAATATTTCTCACAGATTTCTCACAGTCCATGAAGCAGGGGCATAGCCAGAATAATATTTTTGGGTAGGCCTAGAAAAATATGGATAGGCATCTTTTCTGTTTTTTTTCTTATTTACTTTGCGATGTGCACCCGGTGCATAATTTTTTGGAGATATTTTCGTTTTTGGGTAGGCCTTAGAACAAATTGGGTAGGCCTGTGCCTACCCAGGTCTACCCGTGGCTACGCCTCTGCCTTTAACAAAGAATCCTATCAGGATTATTCGTTTTACACATTCTTGCAAGACCAAGAGTTTTTTCTCTCAGTTCTTGTAGCCACAAAGAGTTGTTGTGGCCCCTGTGTCTCTGTGTTTTGTGTGTGTTGACAGTTAATGTTTTTTCCCATTGTGTGTGTGTGTGTAGTCGGTGGTGTACTGTCACGGTGGCAGGATAGGGTTTTTCCAGGGTGATATCCGCCTGCTGTCAGAGGACATGAAGGCCTTGCGTCCCACCATCTTCCCTGTGGTGCCTCGTCTGCTCAACCGCATGTATGACAAGGTGAGACTAACTGCTACCAACACATGTATGTGTGTGTACATGCATGTCTGTCACAAAGCTGTTTGTAACAAAACAAACCTGTCCTACCACTGTTGGTATATGTATATATTATTCACATATATACATACTGTATATTGTACAAATGGAGAGTGATGATTTTTATGTATGTTTATTTCAATGTGACTGTTTCTATGGCTGTGTGTTTATTTCTGTGTTCCCAGATCTTTAGCCAGGCCAACACCCCTGTGAAGCGTTGGTTGCTCAACTTTGCTGCCAGGAGAAAAGGGGCGGAGGTCAGCGCAGGGGTCATTCGCAGTGACAGCCTATGGGATAAGATCTTCTTCAGTAAGATACAGGTAGACCATCTCCTCTTCTTCTCCTTCCTCCTCCACATTTATCCTTGTCCTCCATCTATCACCTCCCTCCTCGTCCTCCTACACAACTCTCCTTCTCACCTCCCTTCTCTTGTTTTCATCTTCCTCCTACCCTCTTCCCCCCATTGTTTGTCTTTGGGTCATAGTGACCGATATCTCTCCTACAGTTGTTTCCTGTCTGCTCCTGAAAATATTTCCACACGGCAAATGTGTGGGTTAGTTTAGCTGACCTCCAGTAAGCCCTAAACCTGTGTGTTTCCAGGCCAGTCTGGGAGGCAGGCTGAGGATGATCATCACTGGGGCCGCCCCTGCCTCTCCAACTGTGCTGGGATTCCTCCGAGCTGCGCTGGGCTGTCAGGTGAGCAAAACACACATAGAATGCGTACATTCATACAGATGCATACACATGCATAGCATATATCATGAGAAAGTATTACACACTTATAGTCTTGTATACCTTGTGTATATGTGTGTATATTTATGCATGTGTGTGTCTGTGTGTGTGTGTGTGTGTGTAGGTATACGAGGCGTACGGACAGACAGAATGCACAGCTGGGTGCACGTTCACCACACCTGGAGACTGGACCTCAGGTAACTGGCTGTACATCTATGTGGCTGGTCATGTATGTTGAGACACTAGAAGTACAAGCAAAGGACACGTAGCACACCCTCTATGGCTTTGAACCCGTAACTGATGGTGACTGGACTTGTTTTTCTCCAGATCAGTCTCCAACTGAGCTGACCCTGTAGTTATTATACAGGCTAATAGGGCTGGTATGACGTGTCAAACACTAACTGGTTCATGGTGTGTGTGGTAAGGTTGATATGACTGTTAAACATTATCTTCACACTGAATGACTGGAGAAGGCCTCAGACTCATAGGCCATACCAGTCCTGCCACTTTATATTGTATCATAGAACTACAGTTGTAGATCAGCAGTGTTATTGAGGTATAGTTTTATAGATCAGTAGTGTTATTGAGCTATGGTTTTACAGTAGTTTCAGTATAGAATGGTTTAGTTACACAGTTATGCAAGCTGATAGCACTTGCCAGGAACTATGGGGTTATGTTATGTACAGCTATGATTGTAGGTCACCTTTGTAGCTCTGGTACATTAGTGAATGTTTTGACACATATACCAGTCACACACACTACACCCTCCTACCCCTTCTCTACTCTGTCTGCCAGATAATTGCATTACTTGCTGCTTCCTCAACTCACAGACTTTGCTCCTCACCACCATAAACGGACGTCCAGATTACATATTTAGATAGTAGATTGGGGACCTCAGATGTCATAGTTCCCACGGTTCCTAAAAGGTTCTGCATTTTTCTGTTTTAACCTGGAGATACACCCCCCACACAAAGGCTTACACATCCACACATAAGCAGACATAAACACACACTGCTCAGTGAATAAATAGATTCATGTAACTGGATGTGTATTTACTGTAGACTGATGGATTATAAGAAATCAGCTGTTTGGGTTACAGTAATCTCATAGAAATATAATAGTGCGATAGTGCCCTCTGCTGTTAAATAGCAGTATTTAATCAAAGAACAGAGTTGCTACTGCTGACTGTATGTTTACACATCTTTAACTGTGTGTTTGTTGTTGTGATGTTGACCTGCAGGTCACGTGGGTGCTCCACTACCATGCAACCTGATCAAGCTGGTGGATGTAGCAGATAAGAACTATTTTGCTGTGAAGGGGGAAGGAGAGGTGAAGGAATACATATATAGTCTCTCCCAAGATTTTCTCTCTACTATATCCACTCCTTCCCTAACAGGCTCACCAACTATCTCCAAGAGTCTCACACATACTGAGACAATCTCCCTCCCTCCCTCTCCCTCCAGGTGTGTGTGAAGGGACCTAATGTGTTTAAGGGCTACATCAAAGACCCAGAGAAGACAGCAGAGACCCTGGACTCTGAGGGCTGGCTCCACACTGGGGACATTGGGAAGTGGCTACCTGTACGTACCAGCCCTCACCTCTCATCTCTTCCTCCACTTCCCTCCCATCCTATTTACTCTCCTTTCCTCTGCTCTCCACTCTCCTCAATTCTCTCTTCTCCTCTAATCTCTTTTCCTCTCCAAGCCTCCCACTCTTCTCTCCCTAAATAAAATGATTTTCTTAATGATATTCTGAGATTGTTTAATAAGCCTAACCTCCTCCTCCTCTTCAGAATGGCACGCTGAAAATAATCGACAGGAAGAAACACATCTTCAAGCTAGCTCAGGGAGAGTACATCTCCCCAGAGAAGATCGAGAACATCTATATCAGGAGTGAGCCTGTGTCACAGCTTTATGTCCATGGAGACAGTCTACAGGTGTGACTCAAAACTGCACACCCAGTTCCATTGGCGCACATTAAAGGGGCACTTTGACTGATAATATTACATGCTTAATATTTTTTTATTTTCACCATAAATCTACCATGCATTTGGTATTGTTGTTTGCTGGGTGGGAAAGTGATAGCAATACTGTAGCTAGTTCCCTAACCCAAAAGGAGAAGGATGATGATCCCTGATGGTATCCCCCTCCCCCCATAGTCCTGTTTGGTTGGCATTGTGGTTCCTGACCCAGAGGTCATGCCAGGCTGGGCAAAGAAGAAGGGCATGGATGGCAGCTACAGGGATCTCTGTAAAAATACAGTAGGTTTCTGGTGCAGTTCGTACACTCAAAAAAGCAAATGCATTGAAATTGTGTCTAGAGTGCTGTTGAGTCACAGTGTGTGTCTGTGTTTCTGTGTGTGTGCATGTGTATAGGAACTGAAGAAGGCCATCATGGAAGACTTGCAAAGACTTGGCAAGGCCAGTGGACTCCACTCCTTTGAACAGGTAGCTTATAGGAATTGTAGGATAAAAAGTATTCAAGACAAAATCAGTGAGAAGACTTTTTCAGCATGACTTGAATTAAAAAAATGATTGAAGCTCAGTATAATTAACTTGGTTAAGTAAAGGTTACATAAAAGCCTGGCCTAAGGCTTGCTGTGTAAAGTGTCTAATATTTTTTTTCTGTGTACTTGCCCAGGTGAAAGACATCTACGTTCATAGTGAGATGTTCTCCATACAGAATGGCTTGCTGACCCCAACGCTGAAGGCCAAGCGGCCAGAGCTGAAAGAGTTCTTCAAGGAGAAGATTGAAGTTCTTTACAACAACATCTCCATGTGAATGACTTCTACAAATCCAATCAAATGCCCAGTTCCCAGTCTACAGGTCAACAATCATCACTTGTCCCTTCCTCACTCTTCCCATAACCGCACATCACCACACCCACACACTTGACAATCCTACCAATTGAACAGGCTCTAACAACCAACCAATCAGCCATCCACCCGAGACTCCAACCAAATGAATTGAGTCAAACTGCTGTTAACATGTGACAGCAGCTCAACCACAGAAACAAAAGTGCAGTATTGTGTGAAGTTTACTGACATTGTACCACCAGTTGTATCCCCGGTCTTCTCTCTCACAAGACACACGTTGTACGCACCTGACGTGTCCTTCTCTAGATATGAATACATCGACACTGCAGCAACAGTCTGCATGCTCCCTTTTGTTCTGTGTGTGGTCTACTGTCGCCTTGATCACGATACCTTCACTGACACGATTCCTGAGGATTCTCCAAGTTGCACCCCAAGAGTTTGCCAGTTCAACACAGAAAATAGAATAAAAATAGAGAGATAAAAGAAGCAAACATGGACTCAGGGCACTGCATGCTGTTCGCCCTTCTCTGACAAGGCTGTTGCTGTCATGACCTTGAGATGTGTCCAGCCAGTCTGTCTGCCAGCCCAGTCAGTATACAAGATATATTGCAAGGCTTACCTCTCGCGTAGCCTGCAATGAACTCCACATTCTGACAGAGGAGGAAACAAACAACTAACGGACTTGGAAATAAGTTAGAAGAAAAAAAAACGTGGGTTTACGTAGAGAAATTGTCTAGGCTTTTTTAGTTAAGTACAGTCCCGAAGTATAACAATGTTGATGTACATATGAGGACAGCTAAGTATAAGCATATTTAAGCAATGGTTTGAATGACATTTCTTGACATTTTGCGTGTAGTGAGATGAATTGTACTCTTTATTTATTTATTTAATCTGCTGTAAAATGGTACCAGCACCATATCGTTGTATTGTATGAGTGCAGCAATAGGGATAGTGAAGGGGAGGGAATGGGGATGGGGAAAGATAAATAAAAACACTATGGAATGGATTTAATCTTTTCTTTATTCTCGTGTCAGGGCTCTGAAGTGTCATGCATTGAGTTTTGGTCACCCACAAAGGAAACCACTTGAGCTCGAGCATCACTTCCAGCACAAAGTCATGATCTCCTGTTTTAATGTAACAACAAATTCACAACTTGTTTGACACAAACAATGACAACTTGACTGCTGTTAGAAAATGTTTCCCAGATAATTAGCATCAGTTTTTCATGAGTGTCTGCAACTTAACCAACAGTTTTACAGCCTGTTCACTGACACCTGCTCAGAACAAGTAGTCTAGGCCTAGTCATTTTATTTATCACACGATGACTGACATATTGTGACATTATAAACATTTCTCTCCAAATAGGCATAATAATTTTATTAGCACTAAATACATTTAAGTGTATTGCATAGTTGCTGTTGTATGTCACTTTTAAAATCATGTCATATTTTATAATTATATCCTGGCCATGGATGCATTAATCATTGCATCTGTCTTTCAAAGATGTCAGGTAAAAAGCAATTAATTAATTAATTAATTAATGTTGTCACTTGCCTGTCTTCAAAACTTGAGAGCTGCGTCGTGACCTTCACAAATGTCAAGTTTGTATTCTCAACGTAGCTATTTAAAGACTGGACATGAACAGTAGCTATGCCTACTTACGCCGGCGTCCCTGCAGATTCCGGAAACAACAAAAACGACCTGCAGCGTAGTAGTAAAACTTGACTAGTTAACTACTAGGTTCGTAAAAAAATAAGTATATGTCTGTATCCAATGTGTCTGGCTAGTTAACTGGGACAATCTAACGTTGAAGGCAAACCTCTTCAAGATCGAGGTTAGTAACTTTAAAATGTACTGTACACAGTAAGGGATGCTTTTTAGAGAGCTAGCTCTAGCTAGCCCAACTGTCTTGTCACAACATGGTCAACAAGCCCATTCACTTTTGTCTTGTTTTGACACCAAACACCACCTTTGTAAATTGACACGGACATGATTACATTAATTATTTGTAAATCAAGAGAATAATACTTTCAGTTTTACCTACAATTGGCCAAATGGGGCGCACAAATGTCCGGACCAAGGACCTGACCTCCAGACCGCGGGTGCAGATTCAAGCTCGCTTTCACAACCAGCGATGGCGAGGGCGGGATACCCCATTGAAGACGTCGGCAAAAAGAGGCAGTAAGAATCAGGAAGATGCTTTCTATTACATTTCCAATGTCATTGGAGCAGTTATTTTAGAACATTCTAATACCAATTCAAGTTTACATTGGGGATAGTGTTGGGGACTGATTTTCGCAAGGGGCTACCGGTGTTGTCGCCCAACTGGTTTCCACGCTAACTGGTTCCTCAGCTGTGCGTTCACA
Source organism: Osmerus eperlanus (assembly GCF_963692335.1). Lineage (NCBI taxonomy): Eukaryota > Metazoa > Chordata > Actinopteri > Osmeriformes > Osmeridae > Osmerus > Osmerus eperlanus. The sequence continues at coordinate 7,564,491 of NC_085044.1, read as the reverse complement.
TATCAGTCTTCCTCTATCACCTGATTCGTCACAAATTCACAAACATATTACTGGCGATTTTCAAGTCGGATCGCATATTTGCTGCGGTGAATATGAAAGTATAGGATACGTGCGTACTACATTACATCCATTCACGACAAAATAAATGGAGACAAAATAAAACATTTGCAGGCTCGCATGAAGTGGGATTCGATCGCACTAGAGAAAAAACACGTGATACACCATTGCTTCACACTGCGAGCTATTCTAGCTCATAAAAGATCGGCTAAATCGTTACGTAGCCTATTTATTAACTACGTTGGCCTTCAGGTAACATCTTGTTTTGGCTTCTTCTAAAACAACAGATTCCCATAGACACTACCCGAATGTAGGCTACTAATCACGTATTTGGGGTTGTTACATTTACATTTAGTCATTTAGCAGACACTCTTATCCAGAGCGACTTACAGTAAGTACAGGGACATTCCCCCGAGGCAAGTAGGGTGAAGTGCCTTGCCCAAGGACACAACGTCAGTTGGCATGACCGGGAATCGAACTGGCAACCTTCGGATTACTAGCCCGATTCCCTCACCGCTCAGCCACCTGACACCGCGAAACAACCACCGGGTTGTTTTGAGGCTGTAGCCGTATTTTCTACGACATCACAGCTCCTTCTGACACCACATATTAAAAATGCATACTAAGAACGTTGCTGCTAACCCAGAAAATACGATCAAAATAGCCTACGCGTAACCATTTGAAACACAACATGGGTCTATTCGTTTCCTAGGCGATTTCGTGTATGGCTGAGTGTTTCTTCGCTATATCTTTTGAAATCAATTCATTTCATAATTTTATATTCTGAACAAATGTAGTGAGTACATCCATTCACGCCATAATAAATGGAAGTTAAGAAAAATAAAATATTCGAGTCCCACGAGCAAAAACACATCCATCATTGTAGTCCATTGTATTACACCGCGAGGGCTACTGAAGCACATGGGAATTTTGGTAATTCAGTCACGGATTTATTAACTACGTTGGCCTTCAGGCAACATGTTGTTTTGGTTCTTCTGAAATAACTACCGTAGTGATGGGAAGTTCGGATCATTTTACTGATTTGGTTCTTTGAATCTCGTTCAGTAAAATGAACGAATCTTTTTTCGAGTCATTCGTTCATTTCAACGGAGGGGGGAGGGGGGGGGGCTATCCGTCCACTGCAAACACGTATCATATTCTCATGTAGGTTAGTGCATGACATGTGCACCAGCAGATACCATTTTAAAATAAATTGAAAATAAACTGCATTAAAATAATGTATCATGACAGTTTGTATGATTTGGTCATTTATTATCACACTAGCATTTAATTATCACGGCAAACAATTACACTGCACTAAACTGTAAGTGTAAATGTAAAGTGAAAATAACAAAACCAATCAGTATGATGACTTGAGCGAATATCATTCACGTCTTACTAAAACAGCGGCCATGCAAAAGGGAATGAGGAAACTGTTTCCTCAACTAAAAAATACTATGCGGGTCACGTGAAAAAAGGATCCAAAGACTCGTAGAAAGACCGAGCCGGGAAATGAACAAATGGTTTGTTTCCTCCAGTGCAGAGCCTATGCAGGTCACGTGAAAAATGATCCAAAGACTCGTAGAAAGACCGAGTCGGGAAATGAACGAATCGTTCGTTTCCTCTAGCTACCAGTACAAAGCCTATGCAGGTCACATGAAAAATGATCCAAAGACTCGTAGAAAGACCGACTCGGGAAATTAACGAATCGTTCCCTCTAGCGTTTCCTCTAGCTACCACTACAGAGCCTATGCAGGTCACGTGAAAAATTATCCAAAGACTCGTAGAAAGACCGAGTCTGGAAATGAACGAATCGTTCGTTTCCTCTAGCGACCACTACAGAGCCTATGCAGGTCACGTGAAAAATGTTCCAAAGACTCGTACCCGAAGACCGAGTCGGGAAATGAACGAATCATTTCTGTTTACTTGGACGAGCCTATGCAACAGTCCCGATGCGCGACCACGAGAAAATGAACGAATCACTCTTTGAGAGGACTCGTTACTCCCGAGTCCTTGTAAGGATTCGTTCAAAATGAACGAATCGTTCACGAATGACACATCACTACAACACAGCTAAATTCAGCTTGACTTTTAACCTGAGATTGAGCAGGCCAGTTGCATAAACTTAGTTTAAGACAACACAGCATTAGCCTTATGCTGTGTTGACACCAAACGCAAATTATTTGTGCGACTGAAACCCATAGGCCATCACAAACCAACTGAGAAATTTGGGAAGATTGACGACACAAAGTTAATCATCGAGGTTGAGAAGTAGCCTATGCCTACATGGCGTTGTCTGACCCACAGCACGTATTTTACAAAGACTACTGCAACAAAAATCCAAATGTTGCCACGTTATGTTGGGATGTTGTTATCACTAAATCTTTGTTTTTGCTGTTTTGACTTTGGTGGCTGATCCATGATAGAAAGAGAGGAGGAGGCACATTCAACAGTGCGATGAACTGCACTGTTGGTAAATACGACGTAAGCTGAAGTATCACAGCGTGCGCTGTCTGGCGGGTTGGCCATGGCGTAGATAACGCTACGTTTGCAAATGTACGTACAAGGGCCACTAAATACACTGTTCTACATTAGACACAGAAATATAAGATTATGTAATTTAATTGCCTTTTCAACACACTGCCTTGTAAAATGGATCAAACACGGGCGTCAGGTGTACAAGCACTAAAGTGCTTAATTGTAAACATACCAATCAGGTGTAAGCAGTATAAAAAGGCAACAGGTCAGTTTACCTGTCCTCATCAAAAATGGAAGGCAATGTTGCAGGAAGAGAGAGCGGGAGAGTGAGGATGAAAGGGGGAGCCTGTGGAGGAAGAGTGGTAGGGAGAGGGAGAATAGGGCCAAATTTACAGTATCTAATGAAACATTACATTGGTTGACCATGTTTTGAACCATGGGGCAACATTGAGAGAGGCTGGACAGAGAGTTCAGCCCAACCTCAGAAGATATACTGTTGCAAGAGTAATTTGGACATTTCGACAAGAGCACAGGTGAAAACTACTTTTCTCTACTGTCTACAGTACAGTACAATGTAGCCTACTATATGCACTACATCAGTACTTTTTTTGTACACATTCACTGCAGTCCATGATTGAAACAATGTACTGTATTTCATTTTCTGAATACTTTCATTTGTCTCCACAAATGTATTTGCTGTGTTTACAGTATGTAGCCTACTATACAGTATTCAATTTGAAATATGTTCTGATTTTCTGAACAAAATGCAACCTTTACCTGGACAATGTGGAGAAATACAGTAAATGTCAGTGTGCAGTACTGGTCTTGTGTGTTGTGTTTGGTCAACATATTCATGTACTCTACTGTAACAATATCTCTGACAAAATCAAGCAGGTTATATCATTAGAAAAGAATAGTTAGTGTAAAAGTGTTTTAAATTGTGCACAACAGTGTGTAACTGCTTCAAACAGTCAAATGTTATGAACTACGTATGTGTGTGGCATACGGTGTTGTGACAGAATTGGGGTTTTATAAATTATTGTATAGTTTTGAACAAAGTGTTTCATTTCGCAAAAGATTGGAGGTGTTATGCTACTTGTGTGTCTGGTTGAGTGAATCGTTTGTTGTGTTTTGACAAAGTGAGCCCTGTTTTCAAAATTGTGCTTAAGCAATTGGAAAAAACTGTAACAAAGGCATTCGCAATTAAATTAAACTAAGCGTTGTGATGGAAATTTTAGGTTAAATATGTTTTAATAGTGGTAAAACTTTAAAGCTTTAACTGTTTTTAGGTGCAACATTTTCTGTGGGACACTTGACCCTGGAGAATGGGTGTAGAATCTTATATGGCCTTTTATCTTGTAGTGAATGAAGTCTGATTGTCTTCAGCTATTTATGACCTGATGGGAAGTTCTAGAAAGGGTCAATTGAAGACATACAGTAAGCTGCTTTGAACTTTTGACTTTTTCTGTTTCATTGTTTGTATTTAATTCATTCTTGTTTGAAAATGACCACACAAAGGACAGTTGTCCATTTGGATGGTCAGCTTGCTGTAGCTTTATTATCTCCTGTTCTGGGGAGAGATGTAACATCAAAGGAGCATAGGAGACCAGGGGCCTCAATTAAACATTGCGTATGCACGAAAAGCTTCCATACTCTGGTTTTCACGCATGACATTTCACGTTGACAACTTGGTCAGCTAGGAGTAGAAGAATGTTAAACAGGTCTGAAGTTTCTATGTTCATTTTTGACAAAGATATTGAGGAAATACTGAAATATTGGTGTTTTTATTGATTTATTGGCTATGGATTAATCAATAATCAACTCTATCACCAAACCAAAGCTTGGACAAGCTTGTCAGCTAGGAGTAGAAGAACGTGAAACAAGTTTGAAGTTTCTGTTATCATTGTTGACAAAGATATTGATGAAATATTGGAAAATGTGTTTTTCTTGATTTATTGGCTATAGGTTAATCAATAATCAACTTTATCACCAAACCAAAGCTTGGACAACTTGGTCTGCTAGTATTAGAAGAATGTGCAACAAGTTCAAAGTTTCTATGTTCATTTTTTACAAAGATATTGAGGAAATACAGAAATATTGGTGTTTTTATAGACTTATTGGCTATGGATTAATCAATAATCAACTTTATCACCAAACCAAAGCTTGGACAACTTGGTCAGCTAGGAGTAAAAGAATATGAAACAGGTCTGAGGTTTCTATGTTCATCTTTGACCAAGTTATTGAGGAAATACTGAAATATTGGTGTTTTTGTTGATTTATCGGCTATGTGTTAATCAATAATCAATTTATCATCAAACCAAAGCTTGGACAACTTGGTCAGCTAGGAGTAGAAGAATGTTAAACAGGTCTGAAGTTTCTATGTTCATTTTTGACAAAGATATTGAGGAAATACTGAAATATTAGTGTTTTGTTGATTGATTGGCTATGGGTTAATCAATAATCAACTTTATCACCAAACCAAAGCTTGGACAACTTGGTCAGCTAGTAGTAGAAGAATGTGCAACAAGTTTTAATTTTCTATGTTCATTTTTTACAAAGATATTGAAGAAACATTCTGACTGTCTACTCTTTTACCCCGGTCCCTAAATATGACGCGGAGCCTGAACGGAGGTACGAATATGAATGTCTGTTGAATCTCGAATATGAAACTGATTTCACCTCGGTTTAATCCGCCACCAATTAATAACTTCTGTTAAACTTGAGGGTGTCAAACGAACAACAAAATCACTCAGGAAATGCATGTCACGATCAGTGTTGGGGGAAGTTACTCAAAAAAGCAGTAGCGGTTAGAACCGAAACTGTACTGTACTGTAGCGAGTGTACGTGACAGTGGAGCGAGTGGTACGTGACAGTAGCTAGTGGTACATGCCAGTGCCTCCGCTGGTACATGACAGTAGCTAGTGGTACGTGACAGCGCCTCCGCTGGTACATGACAGTTACTGTTCTGTTGATAGTGGTATGCAAGTGTGTCGTGGCAGTTGCATTGGGTGTCTTGCAGCTTTTGTTTACTGTCGTGTAACTGCCCCGCAGCCATTTTAGAATAGGAGAACAGGCTATAAACTTTTATTTAAAAAAATAAGTTAAACTGTTCGTGCTAACAGACTCCAAACCATACTTTTGATGTCTCACTACAAGCTCACCATACAAAGTAGTCGATTTAAACATTATATTGCATATAGTGTAATGGTGTGACTGTAATGTAAAGCAGACTTGTACACACGTAATGAATTAGTAACAAATTATTTTACTCAGAGTAACTGAATTTAAGCGTGCACATGAGCCACCGTTGTAGACTCTCGTCTCTAATGCACATCGTTGTGTTGTTATCAGCGCCTCCTAGTGGCGTATATCATTAATTGTAATAACTGAAGTCAATATAGGTAGCCTACATTTGCATTTCGATACTCTGAGTAAATATAGTTGTTAATAATAGTTCATTATTTTCATATGAAGAACCTTGTCAACCCTATGATTGCAAATGTACTTTCTGGGTATTATACATATTGGAAACTACAAACTCTCCTGGATACAAATCTGTTTAAATCACCCAGATATCTTTATCACAACTGAAGTTACATCATTTTAAAGTCGACCTGTGTCAAAAAGTGATATGGGAGAAAATCATTTTGTTCGTAATGACGTTGTGAATGTAAATGTCAGTTTAAGTATAGGCTACATTAATAACTTCTCAGCAAGTTATTTCATTGATCAGTTGTTATGGGCTGCTGCAGCACTCAAAAGAGCAGGCAAACTAAGCCTTTGATTTGACATGGCTTGAAAATCTTGCTAGCTGACATGTCAAAAAACCGTTGAAATGAATAGTTTTTCCTAAGTAATCATATACTTTTTGTACATTACAATGAAATTTAGGGTGTTAACGATACAAAACATCAAAAATCTCAATTTTGACAGAAAACGATTTTCGATCTTTTTTGGCTTATAGCCAACAATGAGCGGCCGCGACATCCACGGGTTTCCGCAGGCCGCCACACATACTTAAACAATTCTATTCTAAAATGGGCAGTTAGGCTACATGACAGTAAACAAAAGCTGCAAGACACCCAATGCAACTGCCACGAACGAGACACTTGCATATCACTATCAACAGAACAGTAACTGTCATGTACCAGTGGAGACGCTGTCACATACCACTAGCTACTGTCATGTACCAGCGGAGGCACTGGCATGTACCACTAGCTACTGTCACGTACCACTCGCTCCACTGGCACGTACCACTAGGTGCCAGTAGAGGCACTGGCACGTACCACTAGCCACTGTCACGTGCCAGTGGAGGCACTGGCACGTACCACTAGCCACTGTCACGTGCCAGTAGAGGCACTGGCATGTACCACTAGCTACAGTACAGTACAGTTTCGGTTCTAACTGCATCTCCAAAAAAGTCATATATTAGTTATTACTTATTACTGTTCAGTACAAGTAGTGTGATTAAGTTACATTATTAATTTCTGTACTACTCAAATAAATTACTTTACTTGAATGTAACGCGATTCACAAATGTATTTCGTGATTCACAAATGTAACGCGATTCACAAATAAATGACCCCATTACATTTGTTTGCAACCTGACGAACACAGTTACAAATCGGAGAACACGAGTTACAAATCGGAGGGTTGAATTATGAAACTAATCTAACTCCATACTTGGCTACCAAAAAAAAGTTTGTCGCAAAAATTCCAGTCGATTGTCGATGCGTCTATGTTTTATGCAGAACTAGTTTCTTTAGAGCGTAATAGGATTTTGGTGGCGTAATAGGATTTTGGGTTGGCAAATAGAGGTTGGGACCTTGCATGTCACCTGGATGACCAGAAATTCGGCCCCTGACAGTGTTTTGCATGTGATACACTCATGGGCGTAGCCACGTGGTGGCCAGGGGGGGCCACGGCCACCATTGGTCAGAGAATGGCCAACCTGCCGGCCCCCCCAACCTCACAAAAACCTTCTTTTTTTTTTTCTTTTTTTTTACCCTCCTGAACAGAAACGGTATAAAGCTTAAAAAATGCATTTGTATTTTTTTTTATAAAGTCGTCTTATATTGTCATTTGTCACTTACGCTACAAGCCCCATATTCGCAACATGTTGGGCCACGCCCCCATCAACAGTGCAAGACGCAAACCAACTTACCTGCATTCTGACAGCGCTTCAATGGAGACTAGCAGCTAACCACTGGATACCGTTAGAAAACTGCTGCTCTGAGTGATGCAGTGTGTGAGTTTTAAAATAGGAGTTTTTGACAATCAAGTGCCACCCCAAATAAAAGACTGGCCAGAGCTGGCCCCCCCAGAAATAATGTCCTGGCTACGCCCCTGGATACACTGCGGATGCAAAAGTGCCTGTCAGACAGGCAGATGTTCCTGTTTTTCGCTAGGACTGTGTTGCACAGACTTGTGGTTCACCTTGCGGCCTAGGGGGGGTCAATACATTTATATATCGTGCTTACCTGTAATCGTAAATATTACTTTACGCCCTGGAGAAGAAGTTGACCTCCCCGATTGTCATTGTATAATTCGCACTCTGCTTTCACTATTACTTTTAGTAGCGAGTTGTGGAAACGGGTCTCCATCTCTCTTATGGTTTAAAGTGTATTTTTCGCTAGCTTCCAGCTTCGTTTCTCTGTGGACACTTTCGAGAAGTTTGAAGGCAGTAGATAATATTTTGTTGGGGCACAGTTTGCATTTAACTTGAATGTTTCTTCCAATATCTTCAATGAAAACGAAATAGTGTGAATATTTCCACGCCGAAAACGTAACACGTTCTGCGGCCATGATTGCTGTTGTGAAGACAAAGACAAACTGTCAGGCTACTGCACCCAGGTAGTGTCGTTTTAGGCAACAATCTGTATTTATAAGGCTATTTAAGTCATTTGTTGAATTTATGCAGTAACTTGGACAAGTAACGCAAGTTACTTAAATAAGTAACTGTAATAATATTACTCAATGTCAAAGTAACGCGTTATATTAGCCTACTTTGTTACTCACAAGTAATAATAGGGGGTAACGTGTTATATTACATAACGCGTTATATTACATAACGCGTTACCCCCAACACTGGTCACGATAACCCTATAGCTGCCATGCTGTTACGATGCGCAACCACTCGTTTCTTAATTAGGAGTTTTAGGCTACATTTCTTCTTAATTTCTGCCGTGGTCCGGTTCTCCGAACAACTCACAGCATTTACGGCCCTATAATAATAATTTGAATTTTATTTGTAGGGGAGAGCAGGGGCGACAGTACCATTTTCAGAAAAACTTAATTTTAAAAGACAATGTTTTAGACATAAATATATTTTTGCTTGGGTCAATAACTCACAAGTGTGGTCTATCAATACCAAGTGGTATTTTGTACAAATGTCGAACAACTTCAGTATAATTTAATTTTGAACACAAGTTGCACATTGTTACTTTCGACCCCGTCAGTTGGGACGAAGGTAACACACGGGTGTGTCAAATGTAGTCAGGGCTCTGAGAAAATCGCTTTGTTACTTTCACCCGCATTATTTTCGCCCCGGTTCTCCTGCACTTTATATTTAGCAAAATGCTACAGGTTAAAAACAAGAAAGGGCGCAAATGATAGTTTTCCACTCCGCCGACTTTCTTTTGTTGCTAATACCTGATGACAGGCCGCCAAACAGGACACATTTTCTCGCCTTCACCTCTGTTGTTAGAACCTCGATCTCAGTCTGTGAAATTGTTCTTTATTGCGTGTTTAGACATTTTAATTCAGTCAAAGAAATGACCTCAGGAGCGCATTTATAGGCAATCTGCATATTCATTTATGGGAGGAGGCAAGGCGGGGTCAGCGGCTCGTTCACGTGCGGTCAATCTCAACGTTGATTGTGATTTATAAAAGAAAGGTGCTCAGGACCTGGCGTACAACCAGTTTTATGCATGTGAATATTTATGTGCGTAGGTACTTTTCAAGTTTTGCCCGTACGCCATCTTCTGGTATGAAAGCTGTGCAATCTTTTATACATGAGGCCCCTGGTCCTGAGGCTCTGTTGTCTTAGCTGTCACTGTATTGTGTTAGGTTGATACATTGTATTCTTTAAGGGAGTGGGCCAATCACAGAGGCAGTTATACATTTATTGATTGACCATATAGATATAAGTGTATATAAGGCTGTATGCATTTGATGTTCATCACCACTCTGTCGAATGACTCTATTTTAGTTTTCCTTCGTTATGACATGGTCACAGAGTGCTCTGTTTCGTGCTGTAACCGAATAAATAATTTGTATCAATCCGGCAAATCATATCAATCTAGAAATACAGTGTCGTCGGAAAACTTCCTTTACAGTGTAGTTAGGGAATAGGGAAATACTGTTCAGTTATTTAGAAGCAAATTTGCTTTTACAACCGATATTAAGCTATTTTCAAAGGGGCTGGCTAGCTAACAGAAAGACAATATAAAGTGGATATACTTTCAGTATAGATCATTGAATTTTGTTACATAAATGTATGTGTTTACTCATATCAAAACTGCCTGCACATTGTGTGTACAAATGTACAAGTGCTGTATGGTGAATTAGGCCTACAATTATGACAAGTGGATTAACCATTATACATGTAATGACTTCTGTTATGAACTAAATGTTTAGATGTTTGTGGTGGTAAGACAATTTAATAGAGAACCAATATAGGGGGTCAGATGGCTCAGCGGTTAGGGAATCGCGTTTTTAATCAGAAGGTTGCCAGTTTGTTTCTGGCCGTGTCAAATGACGTTGTGTCCTTGGGCAAGGCACTTCACCCTACTTGCCTCGGGGGAATGTCCCTGTACTTACTGTACGTCGCTCTGGATAAGAGTGTCTGCTAAATGATTAAATGTAAATATAGTACATTTTGATCAACATAACAAGCAATTTATATGTATTACAACAGCAGACAAATGAAGGCTACATAATCATTTGCATGAATGTAGGCTACCACATAATTGGAAGTTGAACAAGTACTTCAGAGATGACAGAGAATTTCAATTGTGATCTGACAAATATAGGTAGCAAAACCACTGAGAACTGCACTATCTATCTATAATTCCAAAATGTCATCATCGTGGGCACTGTGCCAGTGGGGGGGAGCAGCAACTTTATCAGGGTGGCCGTGGCCCCCCCCTGACGGCGCCACCGTACTGGCAGCTTTGGTTGTGGTTGAAGTTAGCCTGCCATAGACAGTAATGGGCACATGGTTAAGCCAATCACCTGATAAGTATTTTTTTAAGTGTCTGCCCTTTTTCATTTAGTGTCCAAGCACAACTTCCCAGATGGTTATGTGTAACAAACCATCTTGTTAGTCAGCCAGATTAAACCCAATTGGCACAATATATGTTCAATGGGCTGTGTGTTATTTTACCTGTATTGATTAGTACTGTTGTAATTCCTGTATGATCCTCATTCAAGTGTGTAACAAAGTGGAGGGCCTTTGAGACATGTGTGCCAAGGACCTTACAAATAATAAATCCATCCCTGGATGGTTATAGCTCAATGGTAGAGCATTTGACTCATGATCAAGAGATCACAGGTTGAACTCACATTATGTTTGTTGCTTTGTTTAAAAGCATAATAATTAGTACTGTAAATTATGAATACATTATAGTTTCACTTGGGACACAGTGCCTATGCATTTCTTTAAAAGGTTGTTAGAGGGCAGATTGGCAAGGTAAAATACTTTCAGACTCAAGAAGCCTTTTCTACATTCTCTCTACTTTACAGAATTTAGGAGACTTTGCTCCAGGCCTTGTCGAACCGTGAGCAGGGTTCTGTCTCCCATCAACGAATCAGAAAGCTTTAATGAGAGGTGAGCTGTGCTGTAACGTATCCTTGGAATTGTTTTTTTAAATTATGGCCTATTCACAAGGCAATGGATCGCTCAATATCATTGTTTGATCACTGTTTTTTGTGAATGCCCTTTTGACAGATCTGTCAGGCCCTCTACTCACAACACAGACAGGTTACTGCGATCTAACTCTACTGTATGTTTATGTACTACTACTTAACCGTGTTTATTTTACTCTTAAACTGGAGCAGCACAAAGTGAAACTCATGACTCCTGTCCTTCCTGATTTTTAGCCCAGCACGGTGACCTACAGCCCAGAAGAAAGTTCAGGTGGAGTTTAAAAAGACCACTAATGAGTACTAGAAAATATATACACTTTAGACCAGTGGTGTAGTCTACCTGTATAGATACAGTCAATTGAATGCATGCATTCATTCTAGATAACTGATTTAGGCATAGTGTCCATATAGCGTTTTTTTTTTCTGAGCACCAGCTTCTGTGAATTCTACCCCAAATGTTCCCAATATGGAAAGAGCATATGCGCCTGCTTACAGAAAAAGCGCAGCACCCAGTGTCTTTTCAGAACACACTTTTTTTGTGCGTCCGCTGGTAAAAAACTGAGAATTTTCTCAAAGGATAATTTTTTGTTGTTGTCACACTTTCGAGCTCAGCGAATTGAAAATGGCCATTAATGATTAGTTTAAGTTAGCCGAGAAAATACAACAGTATTGTTTATGCTCGTCCAGCTGGCAGTCAAGAGCTGATGAAGCACTGGGATGAAGCGCTCCCCAATGCCTTGCCAGCGCGAGACAAACACTACATGGACACGCGTCCTTAGAATGGTGTTTCTGTGGTGCAGTCTTGGTCTTGTCACTATGGGATGTGGCCTGGTTACTGTTGTAAGCACAGAATTGAAATCATCATTTTTTTTTATATTCAAATGTATGGTTGTAAACACTGTCCTTTTCCGGGTAAGTACAAAGCATAGGCAAAGCATAGTAGATGATAAGCAGATGAAATACTTCCAACAGCTGGCATCTGTGCTTCAGCAAGTATTTCTCTATGAAAATGGCGAGTGATGCTCTCGTACTCTGCTGGTGCAGATGCAGCTCTGCCCGCAGGCGTGTCCTTTTTTCTGTCAGACTGTGATGATTCCTCCTCCTCCATGGATACCAGCAGTTGCACCAGTCTGTTTTCCCCCGAGGTGTTCCGCAGAGAGGAAGTCTTGGGTGTGTATGTGTGCGTTTAGCACATCTTTGTATGTGTTGTAACAAAATTGTCAGTAGAATTTACTTGCATTCCTCTTTGCCTTATCAGCCTCCTTATCCCCCACTCCTCTCCTTCTCCTACCTCTCTCCGCTGTGGCTCAGAGGAACCAGTCATGTTCCCCAGCTTGGGGGAGCCAGAGGAGCTGCAGGTAAAGAACTCCACCCTCCTGGACCTCAGTTATGCGGAAGACATCAACATGCAGCAGCCCCCCAACCTGTCCTCCATCATAGGTACCTGCATCACTACCTAATTTCAATCAATCACCCAACCTCTCCTCCACCTGAGGTACCCTCACCTCAACCTACCTTAATTAATCTATCATTAACCCTCGTGCTGCCTTCGGGTCACATGACCCAAAGGTTCATAACGAACCATCGTTGTGTTTACCCAATTTTACCCAATACAAAAACAAATAAAAATAATTTTCTTTTAACCTTCGCAATGTGGGGGGTCTGAGACAGCCCAACGGTTAAAAGAAAATGCTTCACTTTGTTTTTGTATGCGGTAAAGTTGTCGCAATACGACGGTGGGTCACAATGACTGATGGGTCAGAACGACCCGAAGATAACACAAGGGTTAAATCACCCAATTTATCTCTCCTTTATATGTACAACATCACTGCCTAACTTCAATCAATCAATCACCCAAACTCTCTTCCACCAAAGGTACCTACATCACAACCTACTTTGAATCAGTTTATCAACTCATCAATCTGAGTTTAAAGGGTTGATTGACTGTTTTTTGGGGGGGGTATTTCACACTTTTCCTTAAGGTCTGCGAATAGGGTATGTAACATTGGTTTGGCAGAAAATGTCCCGGGTGCTGTTCTATGCCCGCTCATGCTTCTTGTGAATTTGTCCCGGGAAAAAACGCTAGGTTTTCTCCTTTTATGGTATGCTCATGAATATATAGATGAGCTGCGCGCTGATTGGTTGGTTTACAACGAGTGAAGCTGTGGAGCAAAGACACAACACGTCCAACAGCACTCACTGACACAAGAAGGTGGATAAATAAAAACGTACAAATAAATCTATTGAGTCTACACAACACTGTTTTCAACAGATTGACTAGATATCATTTGAAATGATTACGTTAGTTGTTTCCACTTCTGTTGTGGAAGCAAACAGGATCGGCTTAGGTGGGTAACGTTAGCACTACAGCTTAGGAAACAAACTATCGTGATTCAACTCAACTTCAGTTAGCTCTAGCTATCTTGCTGAAAAATAGATCTGGACAAACATGCATCTTGAATTGTAGATTTACATGACAACACTAAAGTTATTTATTTGAATGAAACACAGTCAGGAACATGAAATAACGTTAGCCCCATTGACAGTAAACTAAATCATCACACATTCTACCGATGCTAGATACAGGCAGGATACGTTAGCATTGCTAATAACTGTTAGCGACAACATCATACTACAGCTTGCGGCTGTGATTAACATAAGGTCGGAACAGCACCTCTTTTCAGCAACAGCTTCATAGCAAATCCTGCTTTACATTGTCCCAGGTTTTTAAAACTGTCCTTGGTGAAATGGTTCGAGCAAATGTGTAATTGAGTGTCGAACTGCACAGGAATCTTCTCATAGACAAACATCACAGCCTGTCAAGTATTTGGTTCCTTGGAAAGACTCTGAAAAGTGTCAGCATTCCCTGTACAGGCTGGAACACTGCATTTACGACCGCAGTCCATTTTCAATATCCTTGAAAAATGTTCTTTGTAATTCTGTGGAAGTACACAGAGCAGCGCGCAGCAAATTTTGGGGCGTGACGAAGGTACAGACCAGAGCCAAAAAAGGTGGAGCCACCGAACTGACGTCAGTTTGGTGGCACCGTTTTACAGCTACATTTTTTTTATTGTGAGATTTGCATAGGAAAGAGGTGTCAATGGACTTTGGGGTTCACTGTATGTCCATTTTACCCACTGAACTGTCGTTATTCAACTGTGACAAGGTAAATTCGGTTTAGCAATCAATGACCCCTTTTAAGTATATTTTATTTCGGTATTAAAATGGATCCATTTCATCTTCAGTTGCAGCTTAGTAGACATGAAAACAGGGATGTGTTTGAAACTAAATTGTTCTTCTCTCTGGCTCAGGTCATTTTTGCAGGCATTCAAAGGTGACGACTCCTTGTGTCTCCCTTTCACAGATTTCTCTGAGGTACATGATGACAGAGATCCTGAGAACAGGTAGCTCACCTTGTCTCTTTATCATCACTCCTACAGGAGAGGCAACCAGCGGTGTAGTGGTAGCTAAAAAACATTTAATTTACTTTTATGTATTAGATTAGTGTTTCTTTAGAAGTAGGTACAAAACATTGTGTGTCCACGAATTCACAAGAGGATAAGAAGTATATTCTGTATGCCCTCAGCTACCCTACTGTACACAAGCACATTATTCTTTATTGTTGGGTGTGTGTTTGTACCTTGTACTGTAGATACCCCTCTGGCACTGATCCAGCAGCTGGCTCAACAGAAGGTATTTAGTTACTGACTCATATGACCACCTGTTCTGGGCCTCCGTGCCGCTTTGCTCGGAACAAACACACCTTTGAGGTTTTTGGGGGCACAGAGGATTTCTGTCTGATTTGATTTTGTTTGTAGAGAAATTGTTGAATGTGTCCATCGAGAGAACTCCTCTACCTTGTGGATACAGTGCACCCCCAGTGCCCACAAAAATACCCAGGGTAGGAGCTATATCTACAGTACACATATCTTAAACTTTTGAGGTTCTTTATGGGAGGGGAAAATGGGCTGGGGGAGAGGGGGAAAAAAGTGCATAGTGAGTCCTGTAAAAACCTGAGAGGAGAAGATAATGATGAGGATTTTACAAGCACAGTTACAACAGATGCTTTTCTGTACAGCAATGTACAAATGATGATGATTCCTAATGATTCTTTCGTGTCACAGCAAGGGAAGATCAGGACCATTAGGTGCAGGAAGAAAGTTACCTTCAATTCCTGTGTGCTCTTGGAGATGCCTCATGACGGCCTGGCAACTCCCCCGGCCAATCAGGGAACAGGCAACCCAGGAGTCAACTGTGATGGGATAGTTCCAAGGGAGGATGTGAAGAATTTGACCTTGACACCAGCCTTTCCTACCACACCAGAACAAGCAAAGTTCTTTGACTTTGCAGACAAGGAAGAGAGAGATGCGTTCTTCCAGCGGTTGTGTCAGAGGTTCTCGTTTGAGTTCCCCTTCAAACTGGTAAGCTTGAATCTGGGACTTGGGAATTTGACATACACACATCCAGAACCATCAATCAAAGTGTATTCATGCAATAAAGTAATCTGACAAAGCACTTTTTTGTACAATATATACGTCAGATATCACAATTTATCTTGACTTGGAGAATTTAACAAGTGTCTGTAATATTGGAACAGCAATCATTGTGACTTAATGTGCTTTCTCATTAGATAACATAAAGCGTGAATGACACAATGCTGGGGGCTTGTGACCAGGTCTGTTGAAAACAGGACAGTTGACACTTCACTTTCACTTCAAAAACATACTAAATGTTCATTACTTTTGTATAAATTGAGCTTGAACTGGACAGCTGCTCAAATGCCTGTACATCAAACGTCCAGTAGAGGGCAGGCTTGGCATTTGCTTAGTACCGTTTACTTACAAATTGAACTATTCAGCTGTTATATAATTTTACATTAAAGTATGTGTTTATTTTGTGTGGAATTTTCTAAAGCATCCATACTAGAAAGCTGCAAGACATAGCTGGCCAAACTTTACCATAAAAATTACTGTGTATTTCTGGGAAACTTCAAGTATGTTACAGTCTGGATTTGTTGTACATTTATTGAATCTATTGTCAAGCTTCATGCTGTTATGACCTGAATATTGGACGTTATGTTGTATTGTAACTGTTTTCAATAAACGATTTAAACTGTTTCACTAGAGTTCATATTAGCGTCGACCTCTTCCTGACAATTTTCTTCTAATGTTAGTTTTGGTTAATTCAATCATTTTTCATCTTACTCAGTACATAAGTTTCAGACAAAACATCAACACAGCAATTCAACTTGCCACGTGCCCAAAAATATCAACCAACCAAGTATTTTCAAGAACCCAAAGTCGACCGTCGTCCAATCACAAAAATGCAGGTTGTTTCTATGCAGCTTGTGACTAATGCCTGTCATATGACTCTGACACAAATGGAGTTAGTTTCAAGGAACCAGGGTTGCATTTGGATTTGAAAAGAGACTTTCTGTACCGATATCTTTTTGGTACACAATGGCTCCTACTCTTTTTCAAAAACTTTTTAATAAGAGAAATGCATTTTCGCCGCCTCCGAGATGCAACAAAGAGGACCCCGCTTTCAGGTAACGTTGCTGTGTACGTGCATGCTTATGCCAACATCACGCGCTTTGTAGCCAGCTCGCTAGCCAGCTAGCTCCCTGGCTACAGCTAAATCCGCGAATGCACCAAGCAATGGACTGTATTGGGGTTGTGACAGATAGTTCAACGGTTAGCTACATGTGTTGTAGGACATAACCAGGCTGTGCGTACGACATGTTCTATGCTATTGCGTATATCGCTTGGTAGTATAGCTAAGTCAATGCAGCAGTGTACGGGGCCAGGGAAACTCGCCCTCTTTGTGTACGTTCGAAAGGGAGACGGCTGTGTGTCTAGCTTAACCAACAGTTATGACAACTAGGATCTCGCCCTGTGAAATGTCTGGCCATATTATCGGATAAAAAAAAAAGGTACAGATCTTCGATATCTTTCGGTGGGGCAAAATAATGCATAGCTGCTTCTAGCAGTGTGCAATGTGTGCGCGAGAGGCTAGTCAAGCCATGGAGGGACCGTTTGTGTCCTGTGTACATGCACGTGACTCAATAGGCCGTTAAGCCAATTTGTAATCTTGTTGCGCTTTCTTGGGGATCTCTTTCAAATAATAGTGTACGTTGTGGCAAGCAATCGACTACAACGTTATTGTGTAATATGAAGTTGTATAATGATTTGCAAATACACGGTAACGAGTCAATACGTGTTAATGATAATTTAAAGTGGTATACAGGGCTGCCAACTTTTCAAAAAACCTTTTGAGTGAGATTTCACGAGACGACATTTCACATGTTTGCACCCCCCAAGCCCCTCCCCCCCGACGAGCTTTCACGGGTGTTCGCGCGTCTATGTTGCTTCACTCCGTGTGCCTGCACATCGTCCGTCACTGTTTACAATGTTAGCAGGACTACTTGGTTGGCGCTGCCTTTTCAGCGTGAGAAATACAAGGTGTGGCGTGAGAGCGTGTGAAATGGTTGAAATGCGTGTGTCTCACGGCCAATGCGTGAGAGTTGGCAGCCCTGTATATTATCCCTGTGCCTGCCACTTTAGACCGCGTTGACCGCCGAATCCACAATCACTGATGCGCTGGACGTGATCTATGCTTAGTAAGTGACGTTTCAATGGAATAGATAATATTGACCCCATTCTTCACAACACTAAACTGGACACGTATCTCATCTTCTGTGTCTCCCTCCTTTCAAGATTAAAACATTTACTCTAGTCAGCCTTTTGGAATGTTGATTGGTAACTGATCAATATTAGGTCAGTGTTTTAGAGACATAAGAATAGGTAAGCTATCAACTTTACCAGAACTTTTATGTCCCTGGGTTGGTCTGGTGAGGCTCTACTAACCAGTTATCAACCAAGTCATATACATCCTTCACTTTGAACTCCTGTGTCTGTTGTCCACTGGGCAACTGTGTGGGCCAGGGGTTCTCAAACTTTTCAGACCACGACCCCTAAAATAATGGTGCCAGTGACTCGCGACCCCCGCATCCATGTAGGTGGTTTACGTATACGTGGGAGTAAAAATAGGCCCTGGATCTGATCCAGACCGACCCACCAGAACCGGCCCCCGTATACGCCACTACAGCTAACCTGTTAATGCATGCAATGCTTGATGTGATGCTAGTTCGGGAGTTTGCTAGTAAATGCGAGCGCGCATAGCGCGAGAGCCAACATTTTTGGCCTTTATTTTAGCTTTTTTTGAGCTTTAGTGTAAAATAAACAGCTGTTTTTCAATTGGTAAAACCTTATCTAGTGAAGGTGATGTATTTTTGTCTCTTAATTTTTCAGCCCCACCCTTACGTTTCTTAGCCTGGTTTTCCATCGTTATTCTTCTCCCGGTGCTCCCGATGGCCAGTCCGCTACTGCGGGGCTGTGCCACGGTGGTGGATTTTAAAGTCATTATTTTAAATTCTCGTGCTATCAAGGGGTGCTGCAGCACCCTCATCGCCCCTAGTTCCCACGGCCATGGGTATTCCATCTCCACTGAAATCCAAAACTCAGCCAGTGTCTTGGCTGAGAACGCTGTCTTTAACGTTCGGTCGCTTGACAGTTCAACTAATGCGTCCTCCTGCTTGGATGTCAGATGGTTTGCCGTACTTACAGTGAATGGAAAATCAAAAGGCTGATGGCTTTTTTATTTGCATGCATTAATTTAACTACTATTTTTAACTTGTTAAAATGTTGGGAAAAATATGCTATTTCTAATTGTTTTACCATGTTCCTTGATTTCTGGAAATCATCTCGCGACCCCCCCTTGTTGTCTCGCGACCCCCACTTTGAGAACCACTGGTGTAGGCCACCTGATTATCGTTTAGGTCTAAGTGCCAGTCGTAAGCCTATCGGCCTAATTTAGCTGTATGTGTGTCAGTGCACGTTTCAGGGCCCTAGAGTAGTATTTTGGCTGGGGTGAGATCTGATCTCTGCAGTTGAGTTGGGGTGCAGGTCTCTCTTTTGCCAAGTCCCTTCATTTCTCTGCACACTTATGGCACAATAGGGGGACAATGTGCTCTATTCACAAGACAAGAATCTGTATTTTGCTCTCTATCAAGCTCTCTTTTTACCTACCCACCCCCCCTCAGTCCAGAACTAGTGTAATTAGTTAACTAACGGAGTCTGAAGTGGACTGAGTACTGCACTATATGGTGGTACTGCCCAGCTCCTGACCCTCCGCTGGTATGGGATAGCAGGCTGGGCCCTGAGTTGGGTAACTCTCTGAGGGGACCTCAACTGCTCTCCTGTTTCTGTGGCGGTCTACTTGTGACCAAGGACAGCATACTGTACATCGCTGAGGGGAAGAAGGGTGAAATCAGAGGGAAAGACACTAACATTCACTTGGACAGACTGACTGGCAGGGAGGCCAGCCAGTAAAACTCAGGATTCGGATTTAAACTACTTTTCTTTTAATACACGTGTAACATACATACACACACAAATATCATACACACACTCATGCTCATGTTAAGCAGCAAGTCATTGATCTACAACCAATGGCTCCATCTGTTTTCTACATGCTACACTGTACTGTCACTGGCTAAAGGCCGAATTATACTATACAATTATAATTATACTATTTTCCTGACTATCTGTCCGCTAGTCCGTCATTTTACCGATACCCCTTGGCTGTGATTGGTCCACAATTGGTTCCACACACAAAGACGTCATGTGGCGGGCTGCTCAAACATTGATCCACCTACTTTTCTGCCGGTGAATTGTTTTCAGCACCCACAGCCTACGTAGTACAATAAATTAAACTAATCTGTCCTTGTGTTGGGTAAAATTGGGTAAACACAACGATGGTTCGTTATGAAGCTTTGGGTCATGTGACCCGAAGGCAGCACAAGGGTTAAAAGGTCTACTCTGGAATGTGTGGGCATGACGTCACATGACACAGGAGTCATGTGAGGGTGAAATGCAGAAGCTGTCATTACCTGTAACCAAGGACAACAAATGAACAGACAGACAGGCAGGTGGTCAGGTGTCTAGTCAGGGTGAGGTTTCAGAAAATATTTTCTGTCACACTTTACCTATTGTTTTATCCTATTACCTCATATACGTACTCAAGGAAACAAAGGGTTGAGTAAGTATTTATGTTGTGTACTGGATCTACAAGATAATGAGTTGCAGTACCTCAGTAAGGGAAAAGGCAGCGTATCTGTACTGTGAGATAGTTATCTCTCACAGCTCCCCTGTCTCTGTCCCTACCATCATAATCAAGGATTTGAAAGGAAAGTGTAGGTTTGGGTGTGTTTTACCCCCAGTTGCTTGGAGTGTGTGTGTGTACATGCATGGGGAGCAGGGTGTCCTGTTTCCTCCTCAGCTAAAGCGTGATTAGACCCAGTGTCATGAGCCCCAAGTACATTTTTACTGTTCTATATTAGCTGGTGCTGCGTTCCAAAACAGCTGGACTAACAAAACCACAGAACTGACGAATGTTACCGCTTCAGCTGTTTTGTTGTTTTTAAAATAATTATTTTAGACAAGGGTTGTCCCTTTGACACTGTAGCCCCATATGTGCATCCTACCTCCTCTGGTCCTCTTCTCCCTCCCTGATACTCCTAGCACCATTTACTCCCCCAGACAGGGGAGCAGTAAGCAGTAGGGTAGCCATGCTGGACTTTGGCCAAAGATGGAGCTAGATAGCATGGCAGGGTAGAGCTGGAGAGGTGGGCAGGACAGGGAATGTCCTGGCTTTGCTGGTCCCCTCTAGCCGACACTCCAATCACCTGACAGTCTCATGTTGTTGTGTGAATTTAGTTCAAAGCTATTCTTAGCTATGGCTGACCAGGGAGAGGGCTTGGGAAGAGAGAGAGGGCAGGGGAAAAGGGAGACACAGAGAGAGCAAGAGAGCGAGGGAGGGACAGAGAGAAAGAGAATGAGAGGAAGAGACTGGCAGAAACACAACATGATGCCCAGGTACCTGGTAATATTTAACCCAGCTCGCTTGTGTGCTCCGTGTGTTGCTGTTGACAGTTTGTGGGAGAGTTTGTGGGATTGATTTTGGCTGTGGTCACGCTGGTGGCTGACACCGGGTATGTTCCCTTGTGGAATGGTTTTGTTGTGGGGATGTTGTTTGGTGGCTTTTATTATATTAATTAATGTTATGCGGAACTACTGTTAGATACTCGTGTTCTTTAGGGACATCTAATCTGTTGCCCTGAAGCTCTGATTGGCGCCGCCGTGAGTTAGAGATAGGCTAGCTAGCAGCACTAAGGACGAGTATGGCGAGTGGTGGCGACCCACGAGAGATAGAGGACCCGCCGGCCTTTTTAAGATAGCAAGTTTGGGAAAACTTCGGTTTCCCATTCAGTTACAGTAGTACAGGCGAGAGAGTGGGGGATAAGACAAGCACTGTGTGTCAGCGTTGTTCAGCAGTTGTGGGCAGTGACGTGCAGTCTGGGTAGGCAAGGTAGGCACTGCCTACCCTGCCAAAATTCAAACGTAAATATGTTTATTAAATAATTTTATTTAATAAACTTGTATTTGTATTTTTACTGTTTATTATTGTGATTTATATAATGCAATATGTGTGTTATTCCAATTGTTTAGACGTTACAATGACAAATGTAGCAGTTACGCATAATCAACAACAAGAAAAGTAAAATAAGCAGTGCTTTTACTGTCCGTTCACTGCGGACGACAAGCGAAAAACTCCCTTGAGCACTTCGATCATGTATTTTTCAACATGTACGTTGAAAAGCACAACTCTATGTGCCTTTGCACATAAATGTTATGCCAGTAATCACCTACGTTACATATCAAACATGGACTATTTAAAGGTGACATGACATGAAAACTTCACTTTAGGAGGTTATTTAACATTAATATGAGTTCCCCTAGCCTGCCTTTGGTCCCCCAGTGGCTAGAATTTTCGATCGGTGTAAACCAAGCCCTGGGTGTTCTTCTCCGCCTTTCAGAAAATGAAAGCTCAATTGCTCTGTTTGAAAATCTCCTCTTTGTGACGTAACAAAGAGGAAAGTTACCTCCCCTCTCTCTGCTTTGCCCGCCCAGAGAATCTGGCCCGCCCATAAGAAACTGAGCTACGACCGTGCAAGTGTTTTTATCCTCAAGAGACATGGCTTGCAAACGAACGAAGCATTACATTTGCTCAGTTTGGATGTACAAAGCAAAACAAAAATCTTTTTACAGTTCCTTCATCCGAGCCTCTGAAGACCCAGTATCTTAATTTTATTTTCTCTGGAAATGCGCATTTGTTTTGTATGTCTGCGCCAAACACTTCAGCCACGACTGTTTCCTCAACTTGAGCTAATACAAAACTGGCCTTGCTGAAACTAAATTCTGGATCAGTACTAACTCTCCTTCATCCAGCTACTAACCTCGGACAAGTAAGTTAACTAACGCTATATCATTTTGTAGCTTTACTGTATATGGTTACCTAGCTTGCTACCCTTAGAATGTGGCTGTAACATTAGCTCTGCAGCTAACAGCTGAGTTACTGTCGCTAATGTAAAGGTAGATAACATCAAGTATGTGTGTGAATACACATGCTGTAACGTGAGTGTTGTACACTTCTTTGTTATTTGGATAACCGTTCTGCTGTTGGTGTTATGGCGCGCGCGATATCCGCCTTTCCCCTCATTGAAATGACTGAGTGTGTACCTCTGCAAACCAGGGTTATCAGATGAGAATGGGAAAATTCGAGGCATCTTACAGCAACGGGGCCACAGCCATTGCGATACATCCATTGTAAACATTAGCGCATGGTGCCGCCCCTCGGCTCTTCATTAGCATTTAAAGCTACAGACACCAGAACAGCGCGTTCTGAGGAAAGCTCCTTGTGGGACTGCTAGTAGTGGCTGTAATTCTGCACCAAGGCTGAATTTCGGGAAAGAGACTTCTGATACAGTATTAGGGGACCACTAAGGCCTATATAAAAGCATCCAAAAACAGCATGTCATGTCTCCTTTAAAATCGAGATATTACTGGACATTTGCGCAGCTAACGTCATTACACCAGCTACATTGTAAGCGTAATCCCTGCAAAATTAGTCAAAATGACAGCAGAGGTGTCTGCTGATAACACGGAGTTAAGGAATTTCTCCAAGATTGATTTTATTCAAAAAATTAGGTAATCTGGGTTTCATATCTCAGTGCCTATCCTCTTACTGACATCACCGCACGTGGTTGTGGGGTATGTGAGTGGAAATACATCTAACATGCTAACGCATATAAGACAAGATAAGATTGGCACACCTGCCAATCACTGGAACGAGACAAAAAAAACTGTCCAACTTCTCCTCCATACAGTGCTTAACCAGCCATTAGATACACATACAAATAGGGCCAAAAAGATTACTGACGCAATCTGAATTTACATGTCATCTTCAATGCGCCTGTATTCACTCATAGAGGAACCTGGTTTGTTTTCCTTTTCCCTCCGTTGTACCGAACTTGTACCGAACCGTGATGTCTGAACCGCGGTATGAACCGAACCGTGACTTCAGTGTACCGTTCCACCCCTATGTATTACATTTGAAGCCGCACATGCACTGTGGTTGAATGTCACTCAGACTCATCAAGGTGAGCTCCATGAGGTGTGGAGCTGTGTGATGAGGTGTGGAGCTGTGTGATGAGGTCTTTTTGATGTTTCTTAGATATTGTCATCAGCACTATTACAACTGAGGTTACTGGCGGCTTCTTTTTGTAACCGGGATGTCTGACTATCACACGGCCTGCTTCCTCCTTCCCGCTCTCTCAATCTCTCTTTCCGTCTGTCTTGCTCTTCACTGTCTCAGTTCCTGTCTTCAATGTCAGGCTTTGTCTCTCTTTCCCGTCCATCTGTATTTCTCTGTCTTCCTATGTTACTCTCTGTCTCTCTCCCTTATCTCTATCTGCCTTTCTCTTTCTCACTCTGTATCTCTCTGAGATCTCCATGTTTAGTTCTGAAGGAAGCTGGAATGACGTATCTAAGTAGTCTTGATTGAGACTACGTTTGAACAATTTCTTCTTGAGTTCATATGACGTCTAGACCTCTGACAGACAACCTAATTTCCAGAGCACATGACTCGACCATTTCAGAGTTTACTGGCATAGCACAGAGGAATGTTGGTTACATTCTCACACTACTCTTTGCTAAACAGTATGACACACAGTCACAAACATCATCACAGTCTCACACACGCACACTCACATAGTCACAGACACACACACAGTCACAGACACACACAAATGAGGGACTCTGTGACTTAACTGTTCCTGTACCCTGTCAATAACCCCCACCCATAAACACTATCCTTACAGGACAACACACACAGATCTCATGGACCCCCCCCATAAACAGCTAAACTTAGGTGTTGACCATCCCTCAGACTTTACAGAAATCCTCCACTCACCACCACTCTGCCTCCCTGTCTATCAACAACTTCTTCACCTGTCTACAGTTCTGCCGCCAAAACTAAACCGTTGTCAAGAGAGTGTACGTTTAAAGCCACACAAAGGCCCACATGGATTTTGTCAGTGATTCTTCCTGTAGACTGACAGAAAATTTGTTTTGAAATAGACTACCCAGGTTGCTTGAATCCGGTCACACACACACACAGGCTCACATGCTATGTGGTATGAGAGGAAGAATGGCAGTAATGGCATGGTCGTTGACCCAGCCTCGCCCAGCCAGAGGTTTGACAATTGGGAGAGGGCTGAGTAGACAACTCTCCCTCCTTCTCTCCGTCTCTCTTGTTCTCTCTCCCCCTCCTGCTCTTTCAGTTTCTCTCTCTTGTGAAATAACCCCCCCTTTTTCTGTTTCTCTCTCTTGTGAATGAACCCCCCCCCCCTTCCAAGCAGCTGGCCCTCCCCTCAGTTGGAGCCGAGCCAGGTGAGGCTGATAGTGTACCAGGACTGTGAGAGGCGAGGGAGGAATGTCCTCTTCGACTCCAACGCCAAGAAGAGGAGCCCGGATGAACCCCCCAGCTCTGTGAGTTGTGTGTGTGTGAGAGAGAAAAGCGATTATGAGGTGTTTGCTAAACAGGTAATACTGTTTCCCATCTCCCATGGCTATTTTCAACACAGAGGGAGGTCTCTGACAGGTTTGTACCAGACTCTTATCTCTGGTAGAGGCATCAGGTGACAACTTGTGTGTGTAAGCATTCTTTCAGCCTCACATGACTGGGAAGGTCTCTCGATCTCTCTTTCTCTCTGTCTCTTGTCTGTTTTTCTCTCTCCAACTGCTTTTTATCTTCTGAAAATTATACCTTATCTTACCTTCTCAGTCTTTCGCTCACCCTCTCACTCCCTCCCTCCAGTTTCTTCCTTTCACGTCTTCTTTTTACGATTTGGACATGAGATTGCTCTGTCATGTGGTTGCAGTGCTGTGACAAACCACACTCTCCTGACCTGACCCCTGTATCCATCCACCTGGAAATAGACCTAGTAGTCTATTTCCATTCACACCCACGTCCTCAGTGCAAATATTGAAATTTGAGTAAAGAGCATCAGTGGTGTACAGGACAAGGGACAGATTTAGCTGTTCAACGTAGAAGGTGTGTGTAATGCTTTCTGCATTGCTCTGGTTTAGATAGATCCCCTGTGACTTCAAAAACATGACACTTTTGCCTTGTTTCTCCTGAGAGTAGGGAGGGATAGAAACAAAGAGAGCGAGAGAGGGGGTGGGAGGCGGAGTAGGAGTGGAGAAAAGAGATAGTAGTTGCAGCTCACAAGTTCCTGTGGATGTCATATGACTGCATGTCACATGCTAATACGCCCTCTGTGTGCTTTAGCTCAGCCGCACTGACTTACACACACACGTGCACACACACACATCTGTTTGATAAGAGCCATAACCACAGCGAATGCAATCACTAAACCAGCCTGCCAGGCAGCCATTACCACTGCTCTGCAGAGTGCTCAGCCAGCCAGCCTGCGACTACCAGTCTGCTTGCTAAGCCAGAAAGTCAAATGTTGGGATATGGGTCTGTGAGCCTTGACTCGCCTCACAGTCAGAAGCATGAAACAAGGTGACGAGGATGATGATGAAGAGGCCACATTCATTCACATTCATTACCTGTTCATTACCTGTTCGGTTCACATTTTAACCAATACAATACTGGTACCTGAACTTAAAGGCATGGTAAGCAATGTTGTTGAGAATAACTTTGTGTCATATTTGCTGATATAAACTTCACATCCTGATATGAACCAATAAATCTAAAGGTTTGACAGCAAAATTTAATCCATTCGATATCTGGGGGCATCGCACGACTGTAATAAACACAACCAATCATTAAGGTTGGACCGGCACTAATGATTGGACCGCATTCGGACTGAATGCTATCATTGGACAGGCTACTTGTCTGTCAACATACAGTTAGGTCCATAAATATTTGGACATTGACACAATTTTCATCATTTTGGCTCTGTATACCCCCACAATGGATTTGAAATGAAACAATCAAGATCTGCTTTAAGTGCAGACTTTCAGCTTTAATTTCAGGGTATTTACATCCAAATCAGGTGAACGGTGTAGGAATTACAACACATTTGATATGTGGCCCCCCCCTTTATAAGGGACCAAAAGTAATTGGACAATTGGCTGCTCAGCTGTTCCATGGCCAGGTGTATGTTATTCCCTCATGGGAGTTCGTTATTTCATTGACAAGGAGCAGATAAAAGGTCTAGAGTTCATTTCAAGTATGGTATTTGTGTTTGGAATCTGTTGCTGTCAACTCTCAATATGAAGTCCAAAGAGCTGTCACCATCAGTGAAGCAAGCCATCGTTAGGCTGAAAAATCAAAACAAACCTATCAGAGAGATAGCAAAAACATTAGGTGTGGCCAAATCAACTGTTTGGTACATTCTTAAAAAGAAAGAACGCACTGGTGAGCTCAGCAACACCAAAAGACCCGGAAGACCACGGAAAACAACTGTGGTGGATGACAGAAGAATTCTTTCCCTGGTGAAGAAAAACCCCTTCACAACAGTTGGCCAGATCAAGAACACTCTCCAGGAGGTAGGCGTATCTGTGTCAAAGTCAACAATTAAGAGAAGACTTCACCAGAGTACATACAGAGGGTTCACCACAAGATGTAAACCATTGGTGAGTCTCAAAAACAGGAAGACCAGATTAGAGTTTGCCAAAAAACATCTAAAAGAGCCTGTACAGTTCTGGAACAACATCCTATGGACAGATGAGACCAAGATCAACTTGTACCAGAATGATGGGAAGAGAAGAGTATGGAGAAGGGAAGGAACTGCTCATGATCCAAAGCATACCACCTCATCAGTGAAGCATGGTGGAGGTAGTGTTATGGCGTGGGCATGTATGGCTGCCAATGGAACTGGTTCCCTTGTATTTATCGATGATGTGACTGCTGACAAAAGCAGTAGGATGAATTCTGAAGTGTTTCGGGCAATGTTATCTGCTCAGATTCAGCCAAATGCTTCAGAACTCATAGGACGGCGCTTCACAGTGCAGATGGACAATGACCCGAAGCATACTGCGAAAGCAACCAAAGAGTTTTTTAAGGCAAAGAAGTGGAATGTTCTGCAATGGCCAAGTCAATCATCTGATCTAAATCCAATTGAGCATGCATTTCACTTGCTAAAGACAAAACTGAAGGGAAAATGCCCCAAGAACAAGCAGGAACTGAAGACAGTTGCAGTAGAGGCCTGGCAGAGCATCACCAGGGACGAAACCCAGCGTCTGGTGATGTCTATGGGTTCCAGACTTCAGGCTGTCATTGACTGCAAAGGATTTGCAACCAAGTATTAAAAGTGACAATTAGATTTATGATTATGTTAGTTTGTCCAATTATTTTTGGTCCCTTAAAAAGGGGGGGGCCACATATCAAATGGGTTGTAATTCCTACACCGTTCACCTGATTTGGATGTAAATACCCTGAAATTAAAGCTGAAAGTCTGCACTTAAAGCACATATTGATTGTTTCATTTCAAATCCATTGTGGTGGTATACAGAGCCAAAATGATGAAAATTGTGTCAATGTCCAAATATTTATGGACCTAACTGTACGTTCCGGCAGTAATCAGGCATGCTTGGAGGATTGGCTTTTAAGGGAGAGGGTGGGATATTTTGGTTTGACTTCTTTCAAATTCGAGCTAAAATGGCAAGGTTTGCAAAACTTGCCTATCCTGCCTTTATGTACTAGTACCCAATACTACCTTTTTACTGTACTTTATTCATTCTGTAATATCCAAAATACAATTTCAGTCCCAACTTCTCAATTTCAACTTTGTGGAAATAACATTAATATCACTTCATTTAGACATGTTTTATACACCACACAATTAAACTCCTCCCTACCTATAAATAAAGAAGTAAATATAGCTGCAAGCAGCGATGCGGGTTCCTCTGCAAAATGACAAAATATTAAACAAATGTAAATTGTAGAAGATCAAGAGTTGGACAACCAAGAGAACAGAACTACTTCATGTTTGCGAAGGGTAAACACCCGTTATTCTCCTATTTGAAGAGGAGGGTGAGGAGGATGTTCAGGAGGAAGATGTTAACACCAGGCCCCTGTGAAAAGAGGATTTAGTGTCTCCTATCTCGCAAAATGGAAGTGCATCCACAGACCCAAAAGCTCAGGAATCCCATGGAAACAAAGGCAAATGTGTGAGATGTACTGATGTGGAGCACAAATTATCCAAGAATCAGTACTTCTCTTGAGTGTTTTTTATTAGATGAATAACCATTGGATATTCATTGGATCATAATCAACTGGTTTCATCACTTAAGACACTGTGGGCCTCATGTACTAACGCTTTTGCGCCCACTTCAGGCGCAATTTGCGAGTAAAAGCATGGTGAGGTATGTACAAACATGCCGCACTGAGGTTAAAGCGCAGACGGCCTGTCGCGGGAAAAGCATCTTGGGTTCAGGGCTGAAGCGACGCTGTCCAGCTAGAGAGGGGTAGTCCAGCAAGAGGTCTGTGTTACACTCAGCATCCTCTGTTGTTGCTCTCAGCATACTCTGTTGCACTCTGTTGAACAGGCCTCTGCATGACCCTCCAGATCTG
Source organism: Osmerus eperlanus (assembly GCF_963692335.1). Lineage (NCBI taxonomy): Eukaryota > Metazoa > Chordata > Actinopteri > Osmeriformes > Osmeridae > Osmerus > Osmerus eperlanus. Next base: position 7,535,082 of record NC_085044.1, on the reverse strand, counting down.
AACAGGGGAAAAAGGGTCCATGTCAGTAGTGAAAAATGAAGCGTTTTCCATCTACACTGGATATAAACTACAGTTTTGACTGTGAAATACAGTGTCATTACTTGAACTTGAATCCAAATGTGTTTACCTGATGGAGACCCATGCAAAGTCACTCAAAACACGGGTTCGATTCCAGGCTCTGGCAAGAGTATTTAGATCTAAACTGGTCAATATATATACACATCTGACCAAAGACCAGCTCTACCTTTGCCTGTAAACAGTCACTGTGGTTACATGGATTCGAATTACTGGCTTATTTGGACTGAAATAGAATGATCCCTTTCTTGTAAACACCTTTGTTCGAATAATTGCGGTCCGACTACGATCCGATCGACACCCCGAGATAACTCGGTCCGAGTCGGTTGATAATTTGGACATCGCATGGTTGTAAACGGTGAATTGGGCTATGAACTGGACTCTGCGTCTTTGCGCATGCTTGAGATCCCGCCGCCCTCCCGCCCATGGAGAATTAAATTCTCCATGTTCCTTCGGTCCGTCGTGGTGAAGAAGGAGCTGAGTCAAAAGGCGACGCTCTCTATTTACCAGTCGATCTACGTTCCTACCCTCACCTATGGTCACGAACTGTGGGTAGTGACCGAAAGAACGAGATCGCGAATACAAGCAACTGAAATGAGTTTTCTCCGCAGGGTGTCCGGGCTCTCCCTTAGAGATAGGGTGAGAAGCTCGGTCATCCGGGAGGGGCTCAGAGTAGAACCGCTGCTCCTCCGCGTCGAGAGGGGCCAGTTGAGGTGGCTCAGGCATCTGATAAGGATGCCTCCTGGACGCCTCCCTGGTGAGGTGTTCTGGGCACGTCCCACTGGGAATAGGCCCCGGGGAAGACCCAGGACACGCTGGAGGGACTATGTCTCTCGGCTGGCCTGGGAATGCCTCGGGGTCCCCCAGGAAGAGCTGGTGGAAGTGGCCGGGAGAGGGAAGTCTGGGCCTCCCTGCTTAGGTTGCTGCCCCCGCGACCCGCCCCCCGGATAAGCGGAAGATGATGGATGGATGTTCCTTCGGCGGCTGCGGCGTCTCTCCATTACCAATCTAGCCAATAGCGCTGTTTGCATTCGCAGTACTCCTATTGTCATCATGCACGAAATGTAGAGGGACGTAGCTTCACCTTGCTCTCCGTTCGCCATCTTTCTCGAAATGATGATGTTGTTGGTAGTGGTGAAGAGGTCAAGCGGAAATGGCTGTACACCACTAGTTGTAATGAAAACGGCACCACGTATCGTACTGGGTTATGAAATGCTTTCGGCCAATGATTCGCTTTATTCACTGCCATATATATTAGGATAATGGCAGTTGCCCCAAAAAATAGCATTGTCCGAATAAAGCTAGATTCAAATTGATACCATCATGGAAACTTACTGAGTGATTCTGACTTTAAAAAGCCTGACCTAGTGAAATTGGCAAAACTAGTCTGGCCAACATAGGTCGATTTCTCAGGGCATATGACGAATGAAACAGGCTCGCCTTTAACAATCCGAGATACTGGCTATCTTTGGCAGGCTCTTGTCTACAAAAAGCAGTCCTCCCTGACATTGTTGGAGTAGAATTGAGTGAAATATACAAAAATGTCTGACTCTGAGGCTAACGTCAAAACAATGTACCCCCGGGACGCAGTCTCATTCCACTTGCAAGTTTTCCACAAATCACAAAAATAATCTGAGCATCTGGCTAAAAGCACAATTCCCACATCTCTTGAAGGCTTCCCTGCTCAAATTTTTGGGTGTAGACCAAACTATAAAATGGTGAACTTATGAACATGACGCAACCAAAACATGGCTGCCGCCTAAGCCTATGCGGTCTCCCTGGCGTCCGAACTCACTCCAATTACAAAGACTTTCACGACCCAAATAAAAATTCTGAGCTGACAGGTCTGTGGGGAATCGCTTTTTCTCCTAATGGTTGCCCTCCTCGACCTTTTTGGTAAAGAATTCGCAGAGATGCTAAATTATTCACTAATTATATACACAGAGGAAAAAAGCTAGCTACTTTTCGAGTTCGGTTTTCCGTCACTTTAAACTCACAATCTAAAGGTCTAAAAGTTCTCAAACCTTCACCATAAGAGTAGTGTACTTTCATGAACCCAATCATTGATTCTAGCTTAAAATGTGTAAAAATAGGTGAAATTATTTACCGAACGTGGCTGCCTCCAACACGGCTATCAGGTGATTCTGTGAAAAGGTAAATTGTGTATGGTACTTCAGAATGTCATCTTGAAGCCAATAAGGTTGAAAAACCATAAGTCAAAATTATATTTCATTTATTAACCCTTTCACACGTAGGTTCTAAATTCCTTGACTGGTCCCCCAGAGTGAGTTTTTTATGCGCGTGATTTTGGATCAATCTCAACGTTCCAGAAATTGATTATGACGCATTAAAATCGAATTGCTATACAATTTAAGTATTTCTCGGTTCGCATTTTCCATTGACCTAGTTTGCACCCCGTATTAGTGACGAATACTCCATTCATTGGTTGTTTTGTTTATCCACCTTCTCGTTACGTATTTCTTCCGCTTCAGGGGACTGGCGGAAACCTTCAAAGTAGATATTTTGGCTATTATTCTGGTGACTGAAGTATTTGTATAACTCAAATTATACCACCCATATAGTTTGCACGATACTGAGATGAAAGCATGAACTGTTGTATTTCACGAGGTGATGTTTTTGCCAAACTAGCTAGCTCGTAGTGTAGTAAAGAGTCAATCAACAAGTTAGCTGTTGCTAATTTACTAGGCTATGTTACGTTGTTTGTGTGGTCGGATTATAACGAATACAAAATAATTTGGATACATCCAGTCAGTCTAATTTGATTTCTATTCATCGTTTTGTTTTCTCTAGCTGGCTTCCATCTCGTAAACCTTCTGAGTTGGCAACGCAGCCAGTGTTCACAAAATAAGTTACTGGATGGAAGCCAGCTAAACGAAAACAAAACGATACATTACAATCCTAGTAATACGCTAGACTGACTAGATGCACTTGCATTACTTTGTTATAATCCTACTACACAAACTACGTAACATAGCCAAGTAAATTAGCAGCAACTGTTGATCGTCAACCAAATTGAGCTATAGGCGAGACTGGAACATGACTCCCACACACCTCGGCGAAAGGCGATCAAGCAAGCTCATGCTGCTTGGATACCTTCAAACCTTTTTGGTTGGCTTCTTTATCTGGGAAACTTTTCTGGTGAGTAGATTATTTATACCCACAAAATATACACATACCTGTGGCATGATATTGAGACGAAAGCATGACCTGTGGTTGTTTTCCACTATCTGATGTTTTTACTAGCTAGCTCGTAGTAAAGGGTATTATTCAGGTAACTAGCGATTACTAACTTGCCATGTTTAGTCAAATTAAAGCAAACACAATAATTCAGACATCCATTCTATATTGATGGCTATGTTTTGTGATCTCTTGCTACCATCTACTGTCATTAATTTCCGTGTTGATAGAAAATGTATTCCTCATTTATTGTCAGGCCACAGTTCAAGCAAAAATGAGAGGCAAGTGTAATTTGTTTGGAAAATCTGGGCTAGGGCTAGTTGATGGACGACATGTAGAATAAACCAGACTTTATGCTTATTCAATCTAACAACCTATTGAAATGACAAGACGGCAATGTATGACTGTAATGTTTCATAGGGTAATGAAACGCACCACTTGTCATACCACTTGATTGCCTGCTGTTGACCGTTTTCTATATCTTGAACATCTCCCTATAATTTTACAGGTGAATGTTGGCCTGCACAGGCCCCGTTCCAAGAAACAGAACATGACAGCACTGCTGTACAAATTGTCCATGTATAGTACATGGCCTTCTCTCAGGTGTCGAGCAAGTACGGTCAGCACAAAGTGACCATTCCTTGCTGAACATCAACGAGACTGTCAAACACCTAATTCCTTGATGTACCAGCAGCATGTTTATTTTTTTGCAAAGGCTGAAAGCCCATCTCCCATCCCACACCATCACCACATTGCATAGAGGGACTGTAGAGAGCATCCCAAGGAGCTGCATCACGGCCCGCAGAGGACAGTGAGGACAGCTGAGAAGATAGTCAGGATCTCTCTGCCCTCCCTCACAAACATCTATACCAAATGCTGCATCCCCAAACCCACACGCATTGTGGACAAACCCATGCACCCCACACGCTCCTGTACATCATCAAACTCAATATTTTTGCATATTGCTGCTACCTCAATAACTGATGTCCATGTATTATGGTATTAGTATGTTATGTTTACATTCAGTTTCCCTTGCACTAGCTTACTTGTTTACATTCACAGTATCCCCACTTCTTGGTGTTTTGAGGCATTTGTCACAAATGTCATCTTGTCTTATTGGACCAATTTTATTGACCTAATTCCACACAGTTGTTGTAGTTGTCTAGGTTATGTCTAGGTCCTGGAAGAATGTTGTTTTGTTTCATTGTGTACTGTAAGTATATGATGACAATAAATACCAGTTGACTTGTCATGACAACAGATCCAGAAATCCCAAGCCCTTCATGATCCTGGATGTCCATAGTGGATCCTGTGTAAAGGATCATGTCCTAAACATAGCCAGTACATCACTCAACTCAAACATGCTGTACCTTTTTGCCGATATGTTGACGGAAGCTTTGCCTACCCCTACACAGTAAGGTTTTAAATAATTTTGATGTGATATTTTTTATAGCTGTGTGCTAATGATATTCATTGATATGTAACGTGACAATGACGAGATTGTACCCTTTCCTGGACATGTAATTAGCTACCTGAAATGAGTAAAAGGATACGTGTTAAAAATTAAGAAACGTGTTGGTGTGGGCTTTTTAACTTATTAAAATATTTATTAAAATAACTTAGTACTGTCATTACTGTTTTAAATATTCACACAGGTGAATCCACAGTGAATTGATATGATATATTATCGTAGTGTAGCTTTCGAGAAGCTAACTTGGCTAATGACGATAATGTAGGCTGCCATGTTTTTTGTTTTGATCAGTACTCTGCATTGTGGGTGTCAAATGGTCAACGAGATGACCTAATCTTCTCACGAGAAAATACTGAGGTGTACGGGGTCAAGGGGTACATCATCAAGGGTCATATTTGTTGCCGGAAGACAAAAAAATCAAAGATGGCCTCTAGTAGCTCAAAACGAGACGAAAGACAGACGAATGTCAGATGTTTTAGATGCATATTTGTGAACGTATATCTATTATTTCGATCTCTGGTTGGTTGTACAATAGTAAAATCTGTTGAAAGCGATAGCCAAGTCAAGGAAAACGGATAATATTATGGTTTACTAGGTGGCGTGAGTAAAGCGTGAGTTATTTTTGGTTAGCTGTTAGCTAACATTAGCTAAACTAAATTGTTTGAACGTTTTCTTATGGATAATAAAGATAAACTTTCTCAAAATATACAGTAAATTGAGATTCATGTTTATAACATACGCGTAGGCTAATGCTGAAGAGTTTATTGTTACGTAATAAGCCAAACTGGACATTCTAAAGGACGCGTTCCAACACACCGGTGTGTTGGTACGCTCCAGGGACCAGCCAGGACTCAACACACCGGTGTGTTCGTACGCGTCAAAGGGTTAACACAAAGATATTGTGGCAATGTGGACATTTACATGAATACACTTCTTTCAGCCATTTTGCATTGCATTGCTTATTCAACCCTATAGAAAGACATGTATTCTACACATCTGCAACAAATTTCAAGTCGATTGGATCTATGGTTCATGAGGAGAATGGTTTTGAAGGTTGTACCAAATTTGGACAGTGCAAGAAAATTCATAAGTCTGACGATATGGGTCCTTGAAGATTTTTTGTTCCCCATGAGAAATAAGGCATATATACAAATTTTCAGGCATTTTGGAGTAATGGGGTGCTGGGGAAATCACGTAGACTTTGGGCGTGGCTTATAGCGCCACCTATGGGCGTACATGGGCCATTAGCGGTCTGGGAGTAGTGAGTGACCTGTTGTATCATTGGGCCAAATTTGAAAAAATCGGCAAGTACTTTGTGAGCTTCTGAGTAGAGGAAAAATAATATTAATACTAACACAAACAATAGGTTTCCTCCTACCGGAGGAACCCTAATAATAGGAATACTAACAAAAACAAGTTCTCTCCAAAAGAGGAACCCTAATTAGTTAACATTGGAGTTGAGCAAGTTGGAGTTGAGCAAGAAACTATGTGAAGTAGTTTCACACCAGTGATGTAATTCACCCCATGGAAACCAGACCGCCCTCTAGCGGCATATACTCAACATTACCGTGCCACAAACTTATGCACACACAGAGAGCGATCCATGCCCCCTTGATTCCGGTGTCTTGAACAATAAAGGTATTTTACAACTAAATGATTAAAATGATTATTATCGCTGTGAAATATATTATTGTTGCTTGCTTTTTCCACAGGTACACTCTTGCACTTTTGAGGTTCATGCTGTTTAATTGTAACTTGTCTAACTACATGCTCTTATGGTTCTTCCCTTTGGGACTTATTTGGTTTTCACAATGTATGCTTCGTGTTTGGTTACCCACAATGTTTGGGGCTATCTCGTTATGTTCAGTGACCTATGCCCTTTTGTAAAGCTGTCTATTGGAAGTCGCTTTGGATAAAAGTGTCTGCTTAATGCATAAATGTAAACTAAATGTATGAAACAAAATACTCGAGAAATTAACTACTCTGAGCTACTCTAGGGAACAGCGTTCTTCTGCGTTGGCTGCAGGCATACTGCTAACGATGCAAGCTGCAAAGGGGGACTTAGTTTTCAGTGGACTATTGAGCTTTTTGAAATATCTTGTGTTTGACCAGGTGGGTCTTTAGGTTAGAAGAGTTGCAATGGGCAGCTTTACATTTTGCTTCACAAATATTGCAGCGAGCATTCTCTGCTTCAAGTTCAAGATTTGAAAAGTGCAACCACACTTGGGACCGCTCTCAGCTAGGTATTGCCTGGACTGTTGAAAATGTAACAAGCTGCAGAGGTAACATATCTCATAATCTCGCTCTCGTTGTCTCACTAATGTAGTCTCACTCTCTGTCTTTCTCTACTCTCCCACCCTGATGCCAGCCTGGGAACCAGACAAATCAGCAAGCTCATGCTCATTTATTTTCTCTCATATATGTCTGGCCACCTTGATATGGGGTGGGTTTAATACGATGATTTTATAAAGGGCCCCTGTTGGGGAATTTTCGTAAATGACTGAGATTAGGTTTTGTTGCTCTAAATGGTTGTATCTATCCAATAATAACTTCGGCACTTTGGTCTGCGCCCATTGATAATGCCCCTTGGAAATTGTTAATGAACTGAGATGTTCCATATCCATTCATATTTGTGACAAGGTCCAGTGAAAAGGGGCTCTGGTCGGCATTCCGTATTGTCTGCTAGAAGCATTTCTTGCATCTTACAAGAAATCCTGCATTTTCTTGCATATTACAAAAGTTAAAGTGTTGAAGAAGCCACTCTATAACAAACATGTAAACAACATGTTTAGGTTCACTAAATACTCATTTGTTCTTGTTTACCTAAACTTCCAGTTGAGTTGTGAGCGTGTCATGCGTGATTTGATTTGCATCACGGTGTAGCTGTGCCATCCCATCCCCCCTCCTAATCAAATAATGAATTGGCAAATTTGGTCTCAAGTTAGGTACCCTTAAATGTAGTTGTGTGTTTCACAAGTAGTTGTGTCAACATTCAAGCATGCCTTCTGCGTGTTCAGCGTACGTTTTTCTCATACGTTTGTTTTAGCCTACATCCACGGACTAAATAGAATGAATAGGCTAATCTCGGGCATTGCACTGTGCACATGATACTTTTTTCTTTGTTTTTGACCTGGTAAACCTGAATACATCTTTCAAGCTGTTTTCGGAAGATGCGATTTGCACCAACTACTTAACGCATAAATTGAATCATGTACAGTGCAATGTAGTCAGTACAAAAATACTGGGTGTTAAAACACGTCTAGGATAAGTCAAGAAAGCAGGATCCTGGAATTTAATCGACTGCGAATATTGTTTACTTTTTCATCTCTTCACTGCGGTGAAATAACCGGCGCTCAACGCTTCTAATGATTAACACAAAACAATCACACCTCTCTTAAGCCGTGAAAAGCTCTAACATCTTTGAAGCCAAATATCTGGGCTAGAGCTTTCCAGGTTTACCAACATTCAGATACACGTATCTTCTTCAACTATTTCCTGATTTAAATGTATGACACATCATTTGAAAGCTTACAATCTACACTTTCACAATCTGTAAAACACTGAGAAATTAGTTGTCCAACAACCGCTCCTTTTCACCAGAGCGTGTCACATGAATTGGTCTGGTGATGCTAGGCCACCCAGATACGCTGTCAGGAACCAACATTTTGCACCGATTTATTTATTTTAAATGGTACTCCTGTAGTACCGATGAAATTTGGTCGGTACCTGAGATACCTGCGACTTTGTTCTTTCTCTGCCCTTTGTATTTGTGATCCTTTTGTTACACTATCTGGAATAAAACTGCACACGAGTAGTTGATGTTGCACCTATAGACACATTTTTTTTTTTTTATGATCTTACCTGTAGTGCTATTTATTCCTCAACACTGTTTTGGTGTAAGTTGACAAGTTTTGGAGATATCAGGTGTAGAGATGTCTGCCTTATGTAATATATATATATATATATAGATGGCACTCGACTTGTGGGGCTCAAGCGCCAAGAAATACATTTGAAAAACTCAAAACGGCTCTTTCCAAAAATCATGACTCGTTTACTCAAGATAATCCACTAACCTTATTGTAAGCAGTTTCATGTAGGAACGATTTACTTTCTATTAAACTACGCCACCAACCGTATCACCTCGCAGAAGGAAGAGTGCATCTACTCATGGACAAGAGGCTCGGATGGCAGGTGTAGTTTGATAGGCCGAAAATAGTTCCCCATGAAGCGCTAAACTAATAAATGTAATGTAGAAATTGTTAAATTATCCAATTAATTATCAAATTCACTTATTGTGTGTCTGTGTGTTTTTCCTGTACATGTTTGTTTGTTTGTTTGTTTGTGTCCCATACATCAGAAGGTGTGTGGAGAGGGCGAGGGGAAGGTCTTTGGGAGATGTTGTCAGCTGAGGCCTACAGGAGGCTCCTCCTCCTCCCTTGAAAGCACCTCCTCCTGCGCCTCTGAGCCTCGCGACCAGGGCCTCCGATTCCAGGTGCCACCCCTGACCTCTGAGCACGCAGCTAGGGGACACATCTAGGGTCAGGGATCACACCTTGGGTCAGAGGCCACATCTAGAGTTAGGGGTCACATGATGGGTCATATGTCAAACCTCAACAACGTCTGAGTACTCAAAATACAAACCCTTCCTGGACGTATGTGTTTCTGTGACACAGTTGCAACCCATCTAGTCGTATTACATAAGTGGTTTCAGCTAGGTAGAGGATGCTGAGATCCTTTTCTGTTGTACTTTATATATGCACTTTGTATGTTGCTTTGGATAAAAGTGTCTGCAATATGAATTCAATGTAAATGTTAAATACACAGCCTGCTTTTAGATTACACTGTGGTAGTGAAGATTCCACATTCACACACTAAGTGTATGTCAACTCCATTGTTTTGCTGTTACGTAAGCGCTAATTAGAATTGTTTATTTCCTTCTGTTACTTCTCTACTTCTTCCCTCTATCCTCCTTCTCCACTTACCCTCTCTTCCCCCTTCTGTCTCCAGGGCCCTCGTTGCTCCTCTGATGCCAACATGCTGGGGGAGATGATGTTTGGCTCCGTGGCCATGAGCTACAAGGGCTCCACGCTAAAGATTCACCAGATCAGGTAGAGAACACACACACACACAAATACAGAAACACACATGTTGCAACATACAGTAACTTTAAACATTGTCAAAACTGAGGCAACGACAACCCCCCCAACATACACAAACACACTATGTGTCCTCAGGTCACCTCCCCAGCTGATGCTGAGTAAGGTGTTCACAGCCAGGACAGGGAGCAGTGTGTATGGCAGTCTCAACACGTAAGCATGCGCGCACACACTCACTCTCCCTCTTTCACTCTGTTTCCATATTTTACCTTCTCGTCTTTCTCTCCTCTCCTTCTGTCCTTTGAGATCCTGAATTGGTCTCTTTTTTTCTGTTGGGCAGGTTACAGGACAGCCTGGAGTTCATGAGTCAGGACCCCAACACTCTCAGGCCAGATCAGAACACTGGGACCAACAGTCTCCTAGGTAAAAACAATAACCGAACCAGACTGGGTTACAATGTCTCAGAGAAGACATAACTGACAAGGATAATACCAAATGCTTATGTGATCACCTCTCGTGCCGTGCTGTACAGTTTCTCAGTGTTGTTCATGTTGTCTGACATTTGTTGTGAGTGTTGAAGCAGTGTTGTGTTTTCATCATAGCATCTCTGTCTACAGACTATTTTAAAAACCTGATCAGCCTGAACTTCTGAGATGTTAAGTGTGATCATTATTTCTGATGAGTGTGCAGTTTCAGTTTTGCTCCCTCTGTGTACTGTGTCAAGGAGGCTGTTTGCCAATGCCGTTATCCCATAATCCATACACCCTCATCAATCCACACTGGCTTGTGGCAAATTCATCTCATTCCTGCTCTTCACTGTTTTATTTTACTTCCATCCTCCCAGACAATGCAGACTCTATCTGAACTTTCCTCATGTTGGTCCAGCAGAATGGACAACAGTACAAACACAGATCACTGCTCTGTGAATCATGTGGTCCTTAATACTGTGGTTCTGAGTCTGGCTTTTCTGAGAGTGATTCCAGCCCATCTGACTCATCTCAGGACGACCTAACAAACGGGGTCTGTTGCGGTCGTCTCTCTGGATGGTAGTGGTGGCATGGCCTCCTCCACGGTTCTGACCTGTTCTGACATGCAGCTTTACTAACTGTGGTTGATGTCTGTCTGTTTTTGTGTCTCTCTCCATTCTTGCTCTCTATTCGTCCCCATACCAAACCCCCCTTCCACCCCCACCCCCTTCCGTCTCGCACTTCTTTGTCCACTCTTCCCCTCCTCCCCAGGTTTCTCTCAGCTCAGCAGCCCTCGTCGGGCCTTCTCAGAGCAGGGTCCTCTACGCCTCATCAAGAGCGCCTCTTTCTTTTCAGGTTGGCAGCGCACTCCCTCGCTTCTGCACGTGTGTGTGCACAGCTGCATGCGTGTGTAGAGGTCCATAACTACCTTGCACATGCTCTGTGTGTGTGTGTGTAGGTCGTAGACCTTTTTGGGCATGTACGTCATGGACTATCGGCGTGTGGGAGTTAGATCTTTTCACCTTCCTCCCGTCCCTTCGTCACTCCCCCCCGCCCCCTCTGTGGAACTCCTGTCCTTGGTGGAGTGATTTCTTTAAATAGCCCTCCATACCCCTCTTTAAAGTACTGTCAGGGTGGTGAGTGTGTGTCACTCGCCAGCCACACAGGAATGTCCATAAGCCTGGTCTGTCAAACAGCTCCGCTCCTGTTGATTGGCTCATAAATCACGTCAACAGCTCAACCAAAACTATGCCTCTGCCGTACATGCAAATTAGGGTTCTACATTGTCTGCACCTCCTGAGGCATGTTGGTGTATGTGCGCATGTCTGTTTGTGTGTGCGTGTGCACATAGAATTTCTCAGAACCTACACCTGGGTAATTGGATCTGTTGTGCTATTCCCGATCACCCTCCCCCACCCAAACAGGGTTGGCCGTCTGTATAGTTGACCCCACCGCGCACCCCCCAGCAGGCTTGTAGTTCCCTGCATGTGACCCCCACCCCTTAGAGCTCTGTTTGATGTTCACTGTGGTGATGGGGGGGGGGGGGTGGAGGAGCACAGGGTTTGGGAAGTAGTAGGAGAAGCAGCCTCAAGTTGAAGGGTGGTGGAGGAAGAGGAAGGTATCTGGTGGTGGGAGTGCACTGGTAGTAATAAATCTGGAGTGAGCTGTCTCTTACACATTCTCTGTGTATGTGCCTGTGTGTCTCAGTCTCTCTCTCCTTTTTCCAATCTCCCCCAGGCCACAGTAACCCCATGGACATGCCAGGCAGAAGTCTGTATGATGAGAGAGACAGTGGCATTGCCAGATCAGGTAGGTACTATTTAGGTTATATTGTAGAGATGTTACCAACCCCCCCACTCACACACAGACACATAGACTCACACAAATTAACCCCCTTGCACAGATACACACACACTTTTTTACCTACCTCCTTACCCCCCCCCCCCCCCCCCCCCCCGAGAAGTCCCTATGGAACAGCTTGGGCAGTGGAAACGCTGGGCCTGGCATGCTTGGCATGGCTGGCATGTCATTCCCTTGACCAACACAGCGTCACATGCAGGGCATAAATATAAGGGCTCCCATGACCCACTACTACTAACGGACAGCTAAATTGGACCTGTCCCCCTCACCTCCCTTTCTCACACATGGCCCACCTTACGTATCTTATACCCTTGTGGTGTGGACTGGGAGTTGGTAAAAGTAATTTACTTTTCAAGTACATTTCTAGTGCTTGAGAAGCAAACACAGTAAAGTATAATCGAATCCCAAAAGTGACAAAAAACTAAAAAGCTTAAAAAAAATGATTTACTAAATTATTAAATTAGTACTAATATATCCAATCAGTCAAAATACATGTTTTTTTCCATAATTTACGTTTTCTTTTTTTTTTTTTTTTACCGATTTACATTTCCTATTTTACACTACACACCACCACATATCCTATTTCAATCCTACATTTACTATTTTAACCATGCCATATTTACTATTTAAATCATGCCACTAATATATTTACTCATTTCTTATATGATAAGGCCATGGCTAAAATGCCTAGCAGCCTGGCATCTATGGAGATCGATTTTTATAAAAATAAGAACACACTTGCTAGTTAGGGTTAGCTAGCTAGCTACCTAGTGCGACTCAATGTAAAGAGCAAAGGGCCTTTCTAGGTAGCTAGCTACAGAAGCTTAGCACAGAAGTGAACTGGCAGAAACAGCAGAATGTGTCTCACAATTCCGTATATAAATCCAGGCAGATCAAGTGTGTCCACACCTTTTGATGTTAAATACCCACATCCAGGACCAATCAGGTTTAGTCACAGTTTTCACATACAATTTTAAACAACAAGTAAAATGGTACCTTACCTGCTTCTCTCCTTCCTTTCTCCCCTTCTTTTTCATCACTCTCTCTTTGCATCTCCCTCCCTCTCCCTTTCGCCATCTTTCTCACTCCCACTCTGTTCTTCTCCCCTTTCTACATCTTCTACATCTCCTGTCACCATCCTCCTGACCCCTCTATCCCTCCCCCCTCTGCAGCATCTCTTAGCAGCCTCCTCATTACTCCGTTCCCGTCTCCTGGCTCATCCCTCACCAGCAGTAGCTGTGCCAGCAGCTACCAGAGACGCTGGCTCCGCAGCCAGACCACCAGCCTGGAGAATGGAGTCTTCCCCCGGTGGTGAGACATACACATATACTGGACATGCACGTTTAACGGGTGTAGTTGCGTTGCTTGTCAGTGTCGCTTCCTCCCGGTCTTGCCCATGCTGCAGTTCAAACTCGTATTATCTGACTTACAAACTTGTATAAAAGCCGCTTTAACCAGCTACGCCACCGAAAAGCAAGCTCTTCAATGGTACGGGTGGCGGTATTTATTTTGAGGAGTGAGTTGAACCAATTCAACTCAGTTACACAAGCACAGACACACTTGCGCACGGACATACAGATGGACATCATCATACACTGACACTGTGGTCTGGCTGCACTTGTCCACTAATACTACACTGCTCTAGGTCAGTGGAGGAGAGCTTCAACATGTCGGACGAGAGTGGCGGTGCGAGCCTGGGCGTGGCAAGGAAGAAGAAGATCGCCATTGGTGTCATCTTTCTCCTGTCTCAGGACGAAGAGGAGAACAACAAGTTCCAGGACTTCTTCTTCTCTCATTTCCCACTCTTTGAGAGTCATATGAACAAGCTGAAGAGTGCCATCGAGATGGTGAGTCTACGCCTCTTCCAACCCAGTGGTACAGGCGTGTGTGTTCACCGGGCTGGTCAAACACCCCAGAGGTTTTAAAAGAACATTTGATTGACAAAGCACATTTATCACAGATATGCTAAAGCATTTATTTGTATGTACCTAATTTATATTTGGTCTTAGTGGGATTTATACCCTCAGCAGGTTTGAGCCTTTTTAGCCATGTCATAGTTTCCTGTACTCATAGCCTTGAGCTTAACGCTGTGTTATTCTGCCAGGATGTTGTTGTCCTGTTTACTGGTGTGTGTTACTGTCAACCTCTTGTCACTGGATGGACTCTCGCTCCACCCCTTCTAAGCGTGTGTGCGTGTGTGTGTTTTCACTCCCAAGGCCATGAAGATGAGCCGACGGTCAGCTGATGCCAGTCAGAGGGCCCTGGCTTACAGCCGCATGGTGGACGGCCTCAATGAGTTCAGGTTAGACACACACACATGCACATATGTAGCGGGTTTTGATAGTTTAAGAAAGAAATACTTAATTCATAATCAAGTATTTAGTCAAAGGGGCACCCAATGTTGTAGTCAAGACCACCTAAACCGAGACCATGACCAAGACCAGAGTGTATCAAGACCGAGACAAACCAAGACTTTGAGGGGTCAAGACCGAGTCGAGACCGGGTCAAGACCAGACCACTCAAAACACACAAGCAATAGGGTTTGACTAGGTAAAAAGTTAGATTTGATCTTTAACTGTGTATTTGAATTAGCACGTTTAAAGTAGTGTGTGGGTAAAGCAGCCTTTTTAACTTCTTTTTTTTCTTCTTTTAACTTCTATTCTTTCATAGAATAGAGGCTCATTAGTAGCCTACTCGGTCTCCACTCTGTCTCTGCTTTCACATCTCTCTCACCCAAGTGAAGGAGCACAGTACCGCTGTCTTTAACTTAACTTTATTAAGTCGGAAGTTTAATGTCTAGTCAAAGACGGAAAGTGCAGGAATCCCTCAGGTTTTACACAGAGGAGAAAGTAGCAATCAGTCAGTCACCACCAGGTGTATAGAATATACCATACCACCTCATAAAATATTTGACTCTCCAAGTACCACCATTATGACCGACTTTAAAATACAATAGCGTAAGCCTAGCCTATTGAGCTACACAGTTCACGCAGTAACTATCGTTGATGTTTGCATGCACCACTACCCAGGAACAGTCAGCCAGTTGCGTGTGCCAACATTTATTTTTGTTTCGAAAACAAAATATTATAGGGAAGGCAAAACGTATTTTAAATCACATTTCAATGATATCATGGTATTTAAATATTTCTGAGATTCCTCCGTGTACCACAGTTTGAGAACCACTGGAATAGCCGAAGGAGTTGCACCCCTAGGCAGGTAGTATTAGAAAGGGGGTAGGCTACTTTGATTGTAAAGGAGGAAGTCGTTGCGAAGAGAGTGGAGACAAAGTCAGTATATGATTTGTTTCGCTCGTGTACATATGCTAAATGCATTTATTAGTTATGTTTATCCGCTTTACAAAACATATTAGCATTTTATGATTACAATTATTGTTCCCGCTATGTTATGACATTGCGTCTACCACATGTGAAGCTCATGCACTTAATAGAATTTACTTACATTTTTGTCATCATTTTGCACATAATTATAGACTATATCTATAACTAAAAAAATGTTGCTGGACATATTTTATTTCAGATGCATAACCTTTGTCTGAGTGACAGACTTCTGCAAGGGAATCCTTTGTGACATCTGCTGATAGAAAGGGGAATTACAGCCTTGAAAGGCAGGGGAAAATATGGCCGAATGCGCAATTCAACCAAAACATGAACATGATTTTGAACATTTAAAAATCTAGGATCTCACATCTAGGAAAAGTCAAGAAAGCAGGGTCTTTCACAACTGTGCATATGCACACAGAAGTATGCACACACATATGCATGCATGCACACACACACACAGTCAAGAGGGAGTTGTAGGGTTGTACGCTTCATCTGCTTGTCCACCTATGACTGCAAAGTTAGGCTCAACCCTGGGGCAAATGCATTCTGGGACACCCCAGAAAATGTGCTTGTGTATTGTGCATTGTGTGCTTGTGTGTGCGCTCCAGTGTATGGACTCCTGTTTGAATATGTGCGTTGGTGCCCGTGCAATTGTCTGTGTGTGTATGGTGTGTGTATGTGTGTGCCTCTCACGTGTGTATCTCTGAACTCTGCATCGTTGCCCAAACGTTGCTATCTGAAAGCTTCCCAGTCATATGTCTGCAGGAGGGTTGCCATGGCAACCCAATCCTGCCTGGTAGAAGTCCCGGTGGCGTCATGTGACCAGAAGAGTCCAGACCAGAACTGTAAATAATATGGCCTGGCTCGCTGCACGAACGCCATTGCAGGAGATAAATAAATATTTTTTCTGTCTCAGCCTGGCTTAGGACCACTTGGGTGTCTGAGATCATGGAACAAAGAAATGTAGCTGCTTGATGTAGGGTAGGGAGAGACATGCACGTACACTATATTGCCAAAAGTATTCGCTCGTCTGCCTTCACACGCATATGAACATGAGTGACATCCCATTCTGAAACCAAAGGATTTTATATGATGTCGGGCCCACCCTTTGCAGCTATAACAGCTTCAACTCTTCTAGGAAGGCTTTCCACAAGGTTTAGGAATTTTTGACCATTCTTCCAGAAGTGCATTTGTGAGGGCAGACACTGATGTTGGACGAGAAGGCCTGGCTCGCAGTCTCCACTCTAATCCATCCCAAAGGTGTTCTATCGGGTTGAGGTCAGGACTCTGTGCAGGCCAGTCACGTTCTTCCACACCAAACTCGCTCATCCATGTCTTTATGGCCCTTTCTTTGTGCACTGGTGCGCAGTCATGTTGGAACAGGAAGGGGCCATCTCCAAACTGTTCCCACAAAGTTGGGAGCATGAAATTGTCCAAAATGTCTTGGTATGCTGAAGCATTAACAGTTCCTTTCACCGGAACACCACACCATAATCCCCCCTCCACCAAACTTTACAATAGGCACAATGCAGTCAGACAAGTAACGTTCTCCTGGTAACCGCCAAACCCAGACTCGTCCATCAGATTGCCTGACGGAGAAGCGTGATTTGTGACTGTCCAGTGGCGGCTTACACCACTGCATCCGATGCTTTTCATTGCACTGTAAGGCTTGGATGCAGTTGGCATCCTATCACGGTACCATGCTGGAATTCACTGAGCTCTTGAGAGCGACCCATTCTTTCACAAACGTTTGTAGAAGTAGTCTGCATGCCTAGGTGTTTGATTTTAGACACCTGTGGCTATGGAAGTGATTGGAACACATGAATTCAATGATTTGGATAGCTGAGTGAATACTTTTGGCAATATAATGTATGCACACACAGGCAGGTGGGCATGCACACACACACACACACACACACTCAACCATGCACACACATACACACTCAGGCAGAGATGCACACACACGCACACGCATTCAATCCTGCACGAACACTCTAATACAACAATGGCCACACACACCCCAACACAAACACACATCTTCACAACCATGCACGCACACACACACACACTGACCATCACAGCCACACAAACACAAAGGTCTGACGTCACAAAGGTACACACTAGGTCTGTACTATGCTAGGACGACACTGCATTAACTTGTGCTTGAAGTGTACTATGCTTAATCACTGTCTGATGATAAACCACTTCAGAAAGTATTCTGACCCCACTTTTCAACTTCACATTTTGCAACAAAAAAAAGTGTAGATTATTTGTGAATTGATACATCCGGCATTTTTTGCCCAGTAATGTACACTCAATTACCCATAACGCCAAAGTGCAAAACATGTTTTTTTTATGTTTGCAAATTCATGAAAAACTTTAACAAAAATGTCTCATTTACACAGCCTCAAAACTCACTGGCTGCAAACCAAGTTTGATTATAAAGTTTGCATTCTGCCCAAAGGGCTAAAAATACTCAGGGGAAAAATGTTCAAGCCAATAAACATAAAACCTCCTGTTTTCTTAACAGTACATACTGTAAGACCCTTCAGATACTGAACAGTTCCTCGTCCATTCATCTGAACCCCTTGTCAATTAACACATACATGGATTAGTCATTGGCCAGCTTCGAGTCTGCCAAACAGCATTTAAAGGGGTCATTGACTGCAAAACCGAGTTTACCTTGTCATAGTTGAATAACGACAGTTCGGTGGGTTAAAATGGACATACAGTGAACCTCAAAGTCAATTGACACCTCTTTCCTCTGCAAATCTCACAATTTGAAACTGCCGCTGTAAAACGGTCGGCTTTCAAAAAGCCACCTTTGTGACGTCACAAAGGTGGCTCCACCTTCTTTGGCTCTGGTCTGTACCTTTGTCACACCCCAATCTCAGGGTTCGCGTAGATCTCAGACACTAGTTAAGCTGCGCACTGCTCTGTGTACTTCCACGGGAATTACAAAGAAGAAAGTTTTGAAGTTTTTCAAGGATATTGAAAATGGACCACGGTCGTAAATGCAGTGTTCAAGGCTGTACAGGGAATGCTGACACTTTTCATAGTCTTCCCAAGGAACCAAACACTAGACGGGCATGGCTGATGTTTGTCTATGAGAAAATCCCTGTGAAGTTCGACACTCAATTATTCATTTGCTCAAACCATTTCACCAAAGACAGTTTTGAAAACCTTGGATAATTTAAAGCAGGATTTGCTAATAAGATGTTGTTGAAAAGAGGTGCTGTTCCGACTGTAGGATCATCACAAACGCAAGCTGTAAGTATGATTTGGCGCTAACGTCTCCTGTATCTATCATAGGTAGAATGTGTGTTGATTTAGTTTCTTGGCAATGGGGCTAACGTTATTTCATTTTCCTGACTGTTTCATTCGAATAAATAATCTGTGTTGTCATGTAAACCTACAATTCACGATGCATGTTTGGCTATGTTGGGTCTTTGCTCCGCAGCTTCGCTCATTGTAAACCAAGCAATCAGCGCGCAGCTCTTCTAAATATTTATGAACATACCATAAAAGGGAGAACATTCAGCACAACCAATGTTACATACTCTATTCGGAGACCTTAAGGAACAGTGTGAAATACCCTATAAAATCAGTCAATGACCCCTTTAAAGGACTCAGACAGCATGAGGAAAAGGATTCTCTGGTCTAAAAACATGTTTTTATTTGGTAATTGAGTGTTGATTAACGTGTAAAATTGCAATTGTATCATTTTACAATGAGATCTACAACACAATAAGATGAAAGGGTCCAAATACTTTCTGAATCCACTATATGTGATTATATAAGCTCTCACTGCACAGAGGTCAATGCACTTCTTCAATTTAAACATTCCTCACTATAAAGTGGGGGGTCAGATGGCTGAGCGGTTAGGGAGTCGGGCTATTAATCAGAAGGTTGTTGGTTCGATTCCCGGCTGTGAAAAACAACGTTGTGCAAGGCACTTCACCCTACTTGCCTCGGGGGGAATGTCCCATGTACTTACTGTAAGTCGCTCTAAATAAGAGCGTCTGCTAAATGACAAAATGTAAATGTAAATAAAGTTCACTAAGTCTGTCCAGGTAGTTCATGTGATCGTGTGAGGGTAAGGTTGTAAGGCTAGGCCCAAGCTTCTTCCCTCCCCCCATGTGACTGCCCCCTGGCTGCTTTTAATAGGAGCCCGGCAGGCAGCCTACAGTACTCAGCACCAGCCTGCTTACTGGGAATTGGACTAACTCCAATACCGCTAATGCCCTGACTGGACAACCTCCTACGCTCTTCCTGTTCTTCTGAGAAAATAGAGGGGAAATAGTTTGGAGTTTGATTTATTCACGTTCCCTTTTTTTTTTTTACTGTAAACCAATACACATAAATGAAGGGGCATGCCCCTACACACACCTAGGTTTAGGCTAGCTCTTGCAAGCTACTATTCCCTGCTCCATTTATTGTTACATTAAGAATATTAGCCTAATGCTATCTCCTGGTAGCATTACGCTAATATTCTTACTGTATCTTTTGTTAGCATTAGGGTAACTCTGACAAGCTATCTGGCAAAGTAAGGAGTTCACACTGTGTTGCTTTTTCCTGTTCAGCATTACAGTAGGCAACAACTCAACTGTTAACGCCTCTGTTCGAGACATTCCTAAGTCCTGAGAGATTCCCCCATGTGTGTGTGTGTAAGCCCCTGGCCTTCTGCCCAAGGCTGTGTTGGTGGCTTGCTGGAGGAATGTCCCAATTCTGAATGGAGGATATGAGGGTCTCCTCTCTTTCTCTTTTTTGTCTCTTACCCTCTGTCTACTCTCTCTCTCTGCAACCAATGAACTGTAGGCCCGTTGTTCCACTTAGACAATCACTGTGCTGTGCTGCCCCCACCACCGCCCACAAATCAGACCTGAGGCAAACACCATCCGCAAATACTGTCAAATAGACCCAGGCTTACTTGGGGTATTATGGTTTAAGAACACAGTAAAATGAAAAACCATGGAACATTGGAACAGGAACAAAGGTGCTACCTCTTCAGGTAAATAAAATACACCGTTAAAGGACTTTCTGGTGTGAGACACAGACAGATAAGATCACAAAATATTTTTATATCAAAAGTCAAACATGATACACATGTAGGGCCCAACCAGGCCTTCTCCCTTCTCTTCTCCCAACCACATAAAAGTGTGTGCTAAAACCTCACAGTACGTTAAATAGGGCAAGTACTAAAGCAGGGGTCCCCAAACTAAGGCCCGTAGGCCAAAAACAGCCCGCCATCCCATTTGGATCGGCCCTCTGAACAATGACAGACTTAAAAGAAAAAAAGAAATCTGTTTATACTGATTAATATGCCTAAGTAAGTAAATGTTTTGATTTCAATAGCAGTGAATATGAAAAAAAGGTCATTACGATAGTAATAATGCTATTTTAATAGGCTATATACCCCTTGATATGTACGGATGAACGGTGCATACCAAAATAATAAACTAATCTAGCATAATTAATACATTTAAAATCATAATAACATCTCCACAACAATACTGGTAGTCAAACCGGCCCATGTAATTTTCTGTTACAGACCAACCTGGCCCCACATTAAAGAAAGGAAAAATGATCTGGCCCTCGCAGAAAAAAGTTGTACAGGGACACTCCCCCGAGGCAAGTAGGGTGGAGTGCCTTGCCCAAGGACACAACGTCATTTGCACGGCCGGGACTCGAACCGGCAACCTTCTGATTAATAGCCTGATTCCCTAACCGCTCAGCCATCTGACCCCCCCCATTTATCATCAAAGGACAACCTACACACAGTTCTGGCTATATTAACCACCAGTGAGCTTTGTGTTTAAACTTGCAGGTAAATTTGATTTTTGTGTTTACGTCAGGGTTGCTCCTTCCATGCATGCTTGTTTGTTTACCGTTCTTCTTCTTGTTTTATGAGGCGGGTTTGCCAGGATTTCTTACTCGCTTCCAGGCTTTCCCTAGTGTTTCATGTCACAACGCTGTAAATTGTGGGCAATTCCCTTTGCTAAAGTCTGCAAAAATGCGGACTAATGAAAAGGGTGCATAAAGGGCTCAAAATGTCTGCAAAAGAGCCCCTGCACACTTGACGATTTGTCTGTGGGACAGCCCTAAGCCCTCACATAGCGAGAACGCGCCTCAAAGTCAGTGAGTCTGTGAGGGTGCATATTGGGATTGGGCCAAACCGTTCGTAAACTTTGAATAGATTTTCTGGCCCATCCGTCTGAGGGAAGAAGCAGTTTGTCCCGCGCTTTGATTCAGAGCGTGCATGGAGAGAGGGGGCTATTCACAGACTGGTCCGTGGTAGTGAGAGAGAGAACGCGAGCGGGGCAAGAAGTGGCTGAGCGAATCAATGCGCTGCGTGCAGCTCTACACTGATTTTTGGCATGTAAAACAGTAAAAACACAAAATTATCCATTTGTGGCAGTCAATGTTTTATTGTACCAACAACAGTAGATTACAACTCATTGGCTACCAAGATTGACTGACTAACTTCCTTTCAAGTTACATTAAAACATCAAATACATCACACAGAAAAGATAGGAGGATAGTACACAATTTCACACCCTTAAGTGTCCTCTGGCAGAGTAGTCCTTGAGAAATGTTTTGTACCATCACCATAACTGTCCGTTATTGGTCAATTCCTTTGTTCTGGCTAGCAGAATACTTACAAGGTTTGGCCATCTCTCTGCACCCCCCTGCGGGGCAAGAAACTGTTTGGCATTGCTCCTCTGGGCTGGAGAAGTTGACCCCCCCACCCCCCTCACCCCTCCTTGGCCAGACTCACACACGACAACCTTGACGTGTTTTTTATATTTATTTACATTTACATTTACATTTAGTCATTTGGCAGACGCTCTTATCCAGAGCGACTTACAGTAAGGGACATTCCCCCGAGGCAAAGTAGGGTGAAGTGCCTTGCCCAAGGACACAACGTCATTTGACACGGCCGGGAATCGAACTGGCAACCTTTAGATTACTAGCCTGATTCCCTAACCGCTCAGCCACCTGACCCCCTGACACCTTCAGTTTCGCTAATGCTCAAATTCCGGACCAAACTTAGCCATTTCCAATCTGGCAACACTGAGCACCCTGCCGCCTTTTTATCATTATTGCTTTAATAAATGAGGAGGAGTGAAAAGTGTCTTAATTTTCTGATTTTAATATGTGGCCATATAAAGTATTTATTATTTAGAATGTTTTATTTTTTATCATTATTGCTTTAATACATGGACAAGACACATTAAAGACATTAAACAACCACTGAAAGCGACAGAAGCACTGGACTAAATGCCACAAAAAAAAATTGTTTTACATTTGCATTTTGCAATTTTGTTAAGGTTCAATAAATAAATGATCATATAGCCTATTATTTTTTTTAATTTTATGTTTATGATCATATAGCCTATGTTATTGTCAGCCTATGCCAGCCTATGCCCCCCCTCCCCCTGGGTCACCCAAAGCTTAGCACCGAAACTATCGTGATTCAATTCAGCTCTAGCTATCTTGCTGAAAAATAGATCTGGACAAACATGCATCGTGAATTGTATATTTACATGACAACACAGGTTGTTTATTTGAATGAAACACAGTCAGGAACATGAAATAACATTAGCCCCATTGCCAATAAACTAAATCACACATTCTACCTATGCTACAGGCAGGATAAGTTAGCATTGCTAATAACTGTTAGCGACAAAATCATACTACAGCTTGCGGTTGTGATGAACATAAGGTCGGAACTGTTGAAGTTTAAAACTATTGGATCTGCCCAGAGCCACTCTGATCTGCCAACTAATCATTAGCGTTCACCTTAGCCAACTCCTTCACCACTACCGTAACGGAGCTAGCTGCCGTAGCTGAAAATTCAAACTTTTCTCCTGAACCCCGTGGGGAGGAGGGCCACAACATCATGGCCACCAAAAAAACTCAGCAAGGATTGTTCTTGCTCCGGCTTTAACTTCTGGATATTCAGCAGCGTTGCCACAACAGGCCGAATAGCTTCGCTCGCATCTTTTTCCGCCGCCATTACTGAACTACAACTCAAACTAGCGCACAACATCAACGTCATCGTTCTCAGCCACTCCCTCTGTTCGCTGATTGGACCCTACAAAAAGTTGATTTGAGCGGAACTACGTGGGAGGGCAGAGCCAAGCTACCGTTTTACATCCACAGTTTTAAATTTTGAGATTTGCATAGGAAAGAGGTGTCAATGGACTTTGAGGTTCACTTTATGTCCATTTTACCCACCGAACTGTCGTTATTTAACTATGACAAGGTAAACTTGGTTTTGCAATCAATGACCCCTTTAACAACGGCGCTTGATCGGTTATGACTGACGTCAACGCAGTAAACCACGAGAAGCTGGAATGTCCGACTTTACAGAGCCGTTTTTAACTCCTCCCCGACTGCAAGCGGCAACTATCGCCGGTTGTTTCATGCAGCCAATGTCGAACACACCTAACAAGTCTTTTGAAAGCCTTTGAGGCTCCTCTTGAAAGATAAGGGCATCATATGACGTGTCATAAAATCAAAGTCAGTTCTCATTCTCTGCAGCCTACCGTTTGAGGATCTGGAGTGATGCAATTGGCATTGTGTTGAGGGTTGGCTCTGCTAGAGGTGGTAGTAGTGCTCTGGTAGTAGTAACTGGAGTGAGCTGTCTCTGACACTTTCTCTGTGTTTGTCTATGTCTCTTATATCTCCCCTCTCCCCCCCCTTCACTTTACCCTGCTCCTGCAGGACGACCATCTGTAACTTGTACACCATGCCCCGTGTGGTTGAGCCTGTCTGGCTCACCATGATGTCTGGAGCCCCCGAGAAGACCCTGCTGTGTGCCCAGTTCATGAAGGAGCTGTCCCAGCTCCTGGAGCAGGCCTCCAAGAACCAGTAAGACCAGAACTATCTGACACACACATGCAGCCAAACTCAGCTAATGCAGCTACACACACACACTTACACTACGGTTGCACATTTTGTGCATTTTCCTTTACCGATAGTTGAACACTTTAACAATCAATTATTGATTAATCATTAAGGACTCAAATGCAAAATGCACCCCTTTTCTCAGTTTAAGTTGTATTTAAACAATAATAGGGGCACATTAATTAGGAGAAACATTGATTTACAAAGCACAAACAATTTAAACGAGCAGCCGGAGTTCACTAGCTACTAGTAATAGTGCTAATAGTGCTTGGGTGATTGTAGGTTAAAAAGAATCTCAGAATTTCCGAGATTCTAAAGTTACAAATTTGTGAGTAAAAGTCACTAATTTGCTATAGCTACACATCCAAATCAGTAGTCCTATGTTTTTTCCTTCTGAATAGGCCAAAATCACGGCAATGTCTTTACAAAGTCCAGATGCTTATGACAATCTGGTGAATATGGGCTAAAAGTATTTCCAAAATCCGAAGTATAATTTAAGTATAAAAGTATAATTTCTGCAGGCACAGTAGGCTACATACTAGCAAGCGTTGGCGTTTGTGGTGCCTTGAGGTTGAACATGCAAGTTAAGCAATGTGGTTTCTTGACCCTTCCTTGATTTTGCTTGCGGTTATGAAAAGGGCATGAACACAAAAAAGGAACATGAGCTGAATGCTGACTGACCTGAAGCTGACAGGCTTGGCCTCACTGCGCCACTGAGCACTTTCCATAGAAATGAACGAGGCGTCATCTTTTAAAGAGCTTTCTTGCTTGGTCTAGTGATGTATATGACGGTGTATTAGGGCAATTGGTATGAGTTTAGGCGGAGCTGGGGGGTCCTGGTATGAGTTTAGATGGAGCTGGGGGGCCCTGCTATTAGTTTAGGTGGAGTTGGGGGGCCGTAGTATGATTTTAGGCAGAGCTAGGGGGCCCTGGTATGAGTTTAGGTGGAGCCGGGGGCCCTTAATATGATTTTAAGCAGAGCCAGGGGACCCTGGTATGAGTTTAGGCAGAGCTAGGGGACCCTGGTATGAGTTTAGGCAGAGCTGGGGGACCCTGGTATGATTTTAAGCAGAGCCAGGGGACCCTGGTATGAGTTTAGGCAGAGCTGGGGGACCCTGGTATGAGTTTAGGCAGAGCTAGGGGACCCTGGTATGAGTTTAGGCAGAGCTAGGGGACCCTGGTATGAGTTTAGGCAGAGCTAGGGGGCCCTGGTATGAGTTTAGGCAGATCCAGGGGGCCCTGGTATGAGTTTAGGCAGAGCTGGGGGACCCTGGTATGAGTTTAGGCAGAGCCAGGGGACCCTGGTATGAGTTTAGGCAGAGCTAGGGGGCCCTGGTATGAGTTTAGGCAGAGCTGGGGGACCCTGGTATGATTTTAAGCAGAGCCAGGGGACCCTGGTATGAGTTTAGGCAGAGCTAGGGGGCCCTGGTATGAGTTTAGGCAGAGCTAGGGGGCCCTGGTATGAGTTTAGGCAGAGCTGGGGGACCCTGGTATGAGTTTAGGCAGAGCTGGGGGACCCTGGTATGAGTTTAGGCAGAGCTAGGGGACCCTGGTATGAGTTTAGGCAGAGCTAGGGGACCCTGGTATGAGTTTAGGCAGAGCCAGGGGGCCCTGGTATGAGTTTAGGCAGAGCCAGGGGGCCCTGGTATGAGTTTAGGCAGAGCTGGGGGACCCTGGTATGAGTTTAGGCAGAGCCAGGGGGCCCTGGTATGAGTTTAGGCAGAGCTAGGGGACCCTGGTATGAGTTTAGGCAGAGCCAGGGGGCCCTGGTATGAGTTTAGGCAGAGCTAGGGGGCCCTGGTATGAGTTTAGGCAGAGCTAGGGGACCCTGGTATGAGTTTAGGCAGAGCCAGGGGGCCCTGGTATGAGTTTAGGCAGAGCTAGGGGACCCTGGTATGAGTTTAGGCAGAGCTAGGGGGCCCTGGTATGAGTTTAGGCAGAGCTAGGGGGCCCTGGTATGAGTTTAGGCAGAGCCAGGGGGCCCTGGTATGAGTTTAGGCAGAGCTGGGGGACCCTGGTATGAGTTTAGGCAGAGCTGGGGGACCCTGGTATGAGTTTAGGCGGAGCATCTTCAGTTGCAAGTGAACTATGGCGAGACTATAGATTTCAACACAGAGGCCAACTAATTCTAACTTTGTATTGTTAATTGTTGTAAATTAAGTTATTCGCTTAATTCGCATTATTAGCTGTTAGTGTCATGACTATGGAAGTGGACACGTTGGTGTGTGTTCTCAACAGAAGTTGGTGTGTTAAGAAATGGAGGAGGATGCTATGGAAACACAATGTCATCACAGTGCCTTTATTTGCATGACACTAGCCTACATTGCCTAGAAACATGCCTTTATTTATATTAGTGCTGTCAAACGATTAAAATATTTAATCGCATTAATGTCATAGTTAACTCGCAATTAATCGCACATTTTTATCTATTCTAAATGTCCCTTGATTTCTTTTTGTCCCATATTTTTTTCTAATTTTAATGCTCTCATCAACATGGAAAAGTGGATTGGATTGCTTAGTGCAAAAGTTTTTTTTATTGAAAACAACATTGCAATCGCCTGGCTTTGACGAGGGGGCGGAGAATTCGCAGCAGCTGTGTGCTTGGCCATCAAGTGGTATTTCGGACGTGCTGCGATGATAGCTCAGTTCACAACGACAAAACACACAGATCACTTTGGTCTTGTCAATGGAACCATTTGGCAACTTTTAAAAGTAAACTTTCCATTCAGAATCTTATTGGCATCCATTTCGGTGTCTCGCACTCGTCCTCCACTCAAAACGTAACGTTAGCCTACTACTCTTTAGCCGGCTCGCAAGCCCAAACAAGTGTGTGCGGCGTGCCTATTGTTTTGTTTCCGGTCTAGCTAGATCCAGTGTGGTGTTTTTCTAACGTCAGTAGTTGCTGCAACAGCATGTGAAAAAAACTACAAAGTTTGCTAGGCCAAAAAGAACGTTAATCTTGCGGAAAAAAAAGTATGCCGTTAATAATGCGTTTAACTGACTGCACTAATTTATATACATGCCTATATTATTTCCTTAAATCCATATTATGGATTATTATTATTCATGCTAAATTCAGGGTTCATCAAAATGCTTTATGGTAATTTGCTCAAGTTCAAACAAATCAAGCAGAAACACAAGTGTAGATTATATTGTCCTAAGTAGCCTAACAGACATAAAATAAGGGAACACATTGGTAAAACGTGCGCATGATTGAACACAAATTTGGGAACAAATTAGTAAAAAGCGGGCACGGTTTAATAAATCGTGGACACAAAATACAATACATTGTTTATCTATGTTAGCTCCGGGGCTCCGTACCTGACTGAGCCGAAACAGTAAGTGCTTTGCTGTAGGCTAATTGCACTGTTGTTTATTTGGTTGACATGACTTCGCAAGTGATTGATGCCTTTCATGGTTCCAGTTGCTCATCCTCTCAAGTGGAGAGAAAACGGACGTGGTAAAGTCGCAACTTCATGACATTTCATACAATTCTGAAACAGCGGCTGTAATGATGAATAAAGCGCAATTACTGCTATTTGTAGTTCAACAATGTAGACGGCAGTTGTTATCGGTTAATACATTTTTAACCGGTTAAATTCTTAACGGCAATTAATTGATTTATGGTTAATCATGAACATCCCTAACGCACACACACACTTCCTGTCTCTCCCAGTCCCATGATCTAACTGGCATGTGCTGAGTGATGCCAGTCATGAGACGGGGAACAGGGAAGTAGACTGTGGTTGAGGAGGAGTGAGTCATACATACACGTGCACACACAGACACACACACACTGAAAACCGTACAGACAGCATGTGAGTGTGTGACGGTGTATGAAAAAGCTAATGAGAGTGTGTCTGACCATCGGTAATCCTTTTGATGACCGCTTCAGTCATAACCTGACTTGGGATTGCGAACTAACTTGGGTACCCAGGCAAAATACAGAATGCTGACGCATAATACCGCAATGTTATTGTATGTACTCTACTCTACCCTACTCTATCTACCTGACCTGACCATCATTTCCTGGTTCCCAGGTTTCTCCCTGCCCTCCTGACGGCCATCCTTACCAATCACCTGGCCTGGGTTCCCACGGTGATGCCCAATGGGCAACCACCAATCAAGATCTTTTTAGAGAAGCACTCGTCCCAGAGTGTGGACATGCTGGCCAAGACACACCCCTACAACCCTCTCTGGGCACAGCTAGGTTAGAACATGCACACACGCACACACAGGTTAGACACTGGCCCTTAGCTTGTAATCAGCGGGATAGACCAACTTCATTAAGTTGGAACATTACTCCCTCTAGTGGTGGATCAGGGCAACTCACTGCAATGATTCAAGGAATCTACTATAACCTGTTTATTATAATACCAACCCTGATTTTTTATCATATTAATGAAATAATGTTTCCTGTGTTTCCCCTGTGTTCTCCTGTATTCCTTGGTACCGTTGCTTTCCGCTGTTCTTCAGGCGACCTTTATGGGGCCATCGGTTCTCCAGTGCGTCTGTCCAGGACGGTGGTTTTGGGCCGGCGGCAGGACCTGGTCCAGAGACTCCTCTATGTCCTCACTTACTTCATCCGCTGCTCTGAGCTGCTGGAGACCCACCTGCTAGACAGCCACGAGGATGAGGCTATTGTCATCCCTGGCTCACTCATCACCACCTCTCTGCGACGTGGAGAGGTGGAGGAGTCCGAGTACGTCCTGATCACCGTCCACAAGCCCAGTGGGGACTACCTCAGCCAGGGAGCCCAGGGACAGGAGACGGTGGTAGCTGGAGCTCAGGCTGGGCCTGGGGCTGAACCTGGGCCTGGAATTGGAGCTGAGCCCGAACCAGAGGTCCGTGAAGGAGACAGAGACTGTAGCTACCCCTCCTCAGACAACAGCCTGCAGAACAGCACATACACGGACATGGAGGAGCTGAGTACAGTCACCCCCCCCCCCAAGAAATACGAGGAAGAGGAGGACGGCAGCCAGAGCTCTAGGATCAGTGTTCTCCATTCCGTCTCACGGACAGTGGAGGCTGGGGAGACGGAGGCCGTGTCTAGTCTAGGTCAAGGCCCCCGGAGAGAGTCCTCCAGCCCCTCTGGTGTGGAGGCAAAGCAGGAGATGGTGGTGCACGTGGGCTCTGCCTCCCCCAGGGAGCACGCATGCGTGCTGGGTGCTGAGCCTAAGGCGAGTCTGGAAATCAGTCAACAACAGATGGAGGCTGGAGTGGTTGAGGTCACTGAGACTGGGCCCACCAAGGTGTTTAGACCCTCAGGCATACCTATGGAGAAGAAGCCCCCCGACAAGAACCTGCCCCTGCCGGTACCGGTACCGGGCTCCTTCCACGGCCCGGCGGTCTTTTTGTCAGAGGGGGAAGAGGAGGAGCCAGCCACTAAGGTGACCTTTCTGATTGGTGACTCAATGTCACCTGACTCTGACACGGAGAGTCGTGGGAGGAAGATGGAGGAGGAAATGAGGAAGCTTAAAAAACACAGACAACAACAACAGCAACTCCTCAAACAAGAACAGCAGAGGGGGAGCAGTGGAGGGCACAGAGGGGGAGGAGCCGGTAGGGAGGTGGAGTCAAAGACTATCCAATTAGCAGTGGACCAAACCAAGACCAAGGAGGCAGGGGGGAAGGACAGCACTCTGCTGCGGGTGACCAGTAAGATGCCCCAGTGGGTACCTCACACCAGTGAGGAGTGCATGGATCTGTTCGACGAGTACTTCAGCGACGACAACCCCGTGGAAACCAGGACCATTGACGACCTTGCCAAGCAATGCCGAGAGGTGGGAGGCACGGACAAAATCCAGAAGGAGCTGCTGGACCCCTCGGGGGTGACAGGGAAAGGAGTCAGAGGCCAGGGAAACAATGAGGGTCCAGACAGGTGCCGTTGTGGTTCCATGGACCCTTGGGGACCTAGTAGCTGTGGACACTGCACAGCGGAAAAGGACCGGGAAATCATCATATCCGTCACGGGGCCCCAGGAGGACCGTGGCGAGCCCAGGAAGACTGCGCCGTCCGGCGAGTGGGAGATCCCCAGGAACGAGAGCTCGGACAGCGCTCTGGGCGACAGTGAGAGTGAGGACACCAGTCAGGAAACACACAGGAACAACGACAGCTACTACACTGGGGAAACGGACCAGGACGACTGGCAGGAGGAGGTGGTGGTCCCCTTCCCTGGGTGAGGAGCTGGAACACACACGCAATACCATACATATACTGTGTGTGTCTGTGTATATATGTATGTATATGTACACACACACACTCACTTATTAAAGTGTTCATTTGATGATTTACAGGCGCAAATTAGCTGTGACCACATACAGTAGGCCGTAAGCACATTTTTATGGACCAACCAACAGAGCAAGCTAGTTGCAGCAACAAAAAAGTTGTGTGTTCTAAACGGGCATGTTGAACCCCAACAGATCAATGCAGGATGCTTGTGTTTCAAACATCAAATAAGAAAAGAAAAAAGTGTCATGGCTAGTTGAGGAGTGGAAGAACTCTCGTCGAGAAAGTCTCCTGTCACAATGTACAGTGAGGGGAAACATTTTTTGATCCCCTGCTGATTTTGTACGTTTGTCCACTGACAAAGAAATGATCAGTCTATAATTTTAATGGTAGGTGTATTTGAACAGTGAGAGACAGAATAACAACAACAAAATCCAGAAAAATGCATGTCAAAATTGTTATAAATTGATTTGCATTATAATGTGTGAAAAAGGTATTTGACCCCCTCTCAATCAGAAAGATTTCTGGCTCCCAGGTGTCTTTTATACAGGTAACAAACTGAGATTAGGAATCTCAGTTTGTTACCTGTATAAAAGACACTTGTCCACAGAAGCAATCAATGATCTTAAGGCAGCTGGGACAATGGTCACCAAGAAAACAATTGATAACACACTACACCGTGAAGGACTGAAATCCTGCAGCACCCGCAAGGTCCCCCTGCTCAAGAAAGCACAAGTACAGGCCCATCTGAAGTTTGCCAATGAACATCTGAATGATTCAGAGGAGAACTGGGGCAAAGTGTGGTCAGATGAGACCAAAATCGAGCTATTTAGCATCAACTCAACTCGCCGTGTTTAGAAGAGGAGGAATGTTGCCTATGACCCCAAGAACACCATCCCCACCGTCAAACACGGAGGTGGAAACATTATGTTTTGGGGGTGTTTTTCTGCTAAGGGGACAGGACAACTTCACCACATCAAAGGGACAATGGACGGGGACATGTACTGTCAAATCTTGGGTGAGAACCTCCTTCCCTCAGCCAGGGCATTGAAAATAGGTTGTGGATGGGTATTCCAGCATGGCAATGACCCACAACACAAGGCCAAGCAGTGTTTCCCACACATAGACTAATTCGTGGCGGTGCGCCACAGAATCAACACCGGCCGCCACATATTGTGTTTCGTCAAAAAAAAAAAAAAAACACTATTTAGGTAAAAACATGCAGCGTATTCGTTCAGCTGCATTTCCTTTCCCTGCTCTCCCTCCGTCTCTCCGTCTTTCTCACATAAGCACAATCACAACGTCAGCACATGTTAGCAACGATGCATACCTACGCCGTTCTAGTAAGACCGATATCATCGAGCCTTCAGCATTAGTGCCGTAGCTAAGGTCAAGGAAAGTTGAGGCTACTTTTCGCTAGGTACCTACGGACATAATCGAAGGTTCCCCTTCGTTCTTTTGGTGAGAAGTCTCAGGAGCTAGCTACTTACCCGGCGTCATGGAGCCGACCAGTTAAATAGTTATTTAGCACTAGCGTCGCTACCTGCATATGCAGAAATTATTTGTTTGTTGTTGTTGATTTTGTGAATTATTTCGACCCCCCCCCGCCACAAATAGCTTTCTAATCTGTGGGAAACACTGCCAAGGCAACAAATGAGTGGCTCAAGAAGAAGCACATTAAGGTCCTGGAGTGGTCTAGCCAGTCTCCAGACCTTAATCTCATAGAAAATTCCAGTTTCCAAAATTCCAGTTGCCAAACGTCAGCCTCGAAACCTTAAGGACTTTGGAAGATCTGCAAAGAGAAGTGGGACAAAATCCCCCCTGAGATGTGGCCAACTACAAGAAAGTCTGACCTCTGTGATGGCCAACAAGGGTTTTGCCACCAAGTACTAAGTCATGTGTTGCAGAGGGGTTTTATTGTTGTTATTCTGTCTCTCACTGTTCAAATAAACCTACCATAAAAATTATAGACTGATCATTTCTTTGTCAGAGGGCAAACGTACAATATCAGCAGGGGATCAAATACTTTTTTCCCTCACTGTGTGTGTGTGTGTGTAATAGAATATTCAAATAAACTAATTGAACTGCAAGTTTTGTGATCAATTTAACCACTATTTGCCGGTGTATCATCCATCTGAACATGCTACTGTAGCACTGACAGCAGCAGCCACCTCAACTGCATGAGGCCAAGTTACCAAGCCATCAATCTTAAATCCTTTTTCAAAAAAACATACTTTAGATTTAAAGAACCAAAGGACAAAAAAAGACACTGTGATTGATTCAGCCCACCATTGATTCCCAATGTATTAGTCTTATCAGCCAATCCTACCACACACAAATACTTATACACATTCATACACACAAAACCACAGACACAAAACTACACTACAAAACACACACACAAGCTTAGTGTAAAAACAACTTACTTACTTGGTCCTGCTTGTTGTAACAGGGCGAAGCTGGTGGAGAACTTCTCCAAACCCAGCATTGCCAACTTCGGCCGGTCGCTGTTTGGAGGGTACTGTCCCACTTACGTGCCTGACTTTGTCCTGCACGGTCTCCCTAGCGACGACAAGCTGAAGCAGGGCCTCATGGCTGACCTTGACCATGCTGTGCAGGTAGGGGTTACAGGGGTTACGCTAAGGTAATGGAGTCATAATAATATTGTTGTAGGTAATCATATATATTAAATGTTTTATATAGACAAATACAGAATGTGAAGACACACACACACAACACACTATCTCTTTGTCACACTTGCGCATGCACATTCGCTCACCCTCTCTCACACTCACACTCTCCTTCTCCCTGGGTCTTGTCCCCTCAGCACCCAGTGCTGGACGAGCCCATAGCGGAAGCTGTGTGCATCATAGCGGATACGGACAAGTGGACGGTTCAGGTGGCCAGCAGCCAGAGGAGGCCCACGGACACCAATAAGCTGGGGAAGGAGGTGCTGGTGTCTAGCCTGGTGTCCAGCCTGCTGCAGTCCACTAACCAGCTCTACAAACTCAACCTCTCACCCAACTTTGTAAGTGACATTGTCACACTGTGTTCTACTACAGTGTATCTGCTACAGCGCTCGTATTACTGTTGCATCTACAGTACCAGTCAAAAGTTTGGACACATTTTCCCATTCAATGGTACTGTATGTATTTTAGAGTCAGCGGGAATTTATTACTGCTATCGCTAGCACTACTAGGTCTGCTGTTCTCACTCTTTCGCTTTGTCTCGATCTCCATTTCTTTCTCTCTACCCCCCCCCCCCCCCCCCCGCCTAGTGTGTGATGCACCTTGAAGATCGTCTGCAGGAGATCTACTTCAAGAGCAGGATGCTGGCAGAGTATCTGAAGGGTCAGACTAGGGTCCATGTCAAGGAGCTGGGAATGGTGCTGGGGTGAGCAGTTAGTAGTAGTGTGTAGTATGCTGTAGATGCTGTCAAATAATATACTAGACACTACACAGCACACACTAGACAATACACTTACACACTAAGTGTAAGTGTATTGTTGTATACAGTTGTATACAGTTCAGACCGTCAGTTTAACCGTCATAATTTATAGATCATTAATAGTTAATTGACGAGTACCCTGGTTCTGGGCAAATGTTGCTGTAAGCCCTATCTAACCGTTCTCCATCCTGAGCCTGGTTCTGTTTGCTCTGGTTCCAGGATCGAGTCCAGTGACCTGCCCTTGCTGGCAGCAGTAGCCAGCACTCACTCTCCCTACGTGGCTCAAATCCTGCTCTAGACCACCAGGGCACCATGGCTGTCGCAGGTGGAGGCAGACTGCTCCCTGATGGGCCGACAGATAATGGAGGGGGAGGGGGGGGGGGGCAGTGCTCCTGGAGGGCAGCCGACTTCAGTAGTCAACTGTGACACAACATGGCCGACTGTGCACTACTGTGACCCCAGTGTGTTCTCCCCTCCTCCCCATGCCAGAGCTGTCAGACCTGTAGGATACTGCACTTAGCAGTATTCACTCTTGGCACAAGAGGGCATCATGTCCACAATCTGTGATGTAAGACACAGGAAGCTGAACTGGTGATGTGACTCCCAAGCTGCTTGAGATAATGGCATTCTCCTGCTTTTGAATGTTTCTTTGTATTTTTTTGCATTTAGATTTTTTTCATGGTTATAGGACAAGAAAGCCAAAGACTTTTCTGTTAAGTTTAAATGAATAATCAAGACATTGAAACTAATACGGTTTAAATTGACTACTTTTCTGTACAATCATTAGCTAGTTTATAGGAAGGAACGCTGACCTGTCATCACACGGAATCGATAGGCCTTTAATACTTCCCACTTGTAGTCAGTGTCATCCGGAGATACTATCAAGCTCACCATTATGCCAATTATATGTCTGTGTTCGATTTCCTGTTTGTTTACAAGTATACCTGCCCTGAAAATCTCAACCACCCTTATTGTGTTGGGAGGTGGACTATATTGTGAGTACAGCCCTAGAGACTGTCTGTATTCATCATATACAGACAGTCTATTTATTGACCTTGATCTCTTTAAATTTTAATTATTAACTTTGATTCTTTTATTTTGCATTATTATATGCTCTGTAGCACTTTGAGATTGCTTAAAAGTATAATAATATAAAGTGCAATACAAATAACATTTATTATTATTTTTATTATCATATCTGAGTTGTTAAAGATAAACTGAATTTTTATAACGTTTCCAATGCTAGAAGTTGGTTGTGAACACACTCTATCACAGGTACAGGCCTACCTCAGATCCTCTCCAGGCAACTGATACTCAACAACTGTGCTTTTTATAGCTGCCCTGATGAAAACGCCTAAGGGAAATATTTTATAGCTGCCCGTTTGGAATGTTGGAGGGAAATGTTTTTACGCTCTCTTTGAAATGTGAGGAATGTTCTAGTAAACTCTGTTAACGCAATGCTGTGATTTCAATTGATAAAGGGATAGAATTTGACTTTCGAACATGGGATTGGGACGGTCGAGATACACAAGATCATCGAAACGGTTGGAAATTGAGTAGGATCGTTAGTATTTTCAATTTTTTTCTCTACAGTTTTATTGCTTTGCCTCCAACATTCAATGTTTACGGCTGTACCGCATGCTTTGAAAGGATAGTTTGTGGGAATATGTTGGTGAAAATGTACCAGCTTACTGTTTATTACAGAGATGTGGAAAACGAATGGCTATGTCACTGTCAATCATGATGTTGTATTTGATTGAAAGCAACACTATCTGAAGACGGCACCTGTGCAATGGAGTCTTAATGGCATGGAACAAAACAGGGGCTTTAGGCAAAGAGAATATATTTTGCTGGTTAAAATGAGTATGATGACATGCTTCACTGTGTGTGTAAGATGCTAGGCTACTGCAGGTTATGTGCTACCCATCACATTCTTTTATTTATTTTTAACCCTGATTATTTCTTTCTAGGGTATGACTTTATATCTACTTTTTCTTCCTTTATACCTGTTACAAATAAATTATTTAGTAAGGCGTGTAACAGTTTTATGTAAAATTGTACATACTGTTTATTTTCAGTTTTTATTTGTACACCTACATGTTCTTTCAATATGACTTTGTTTCCTTTTTGAATTATACTTTCCCAATTTTATGGGAATGTTGTGCAATAAACTGTGTCATTGGTGAGCTGAGCTTGTCTGGTGGGGAGGGTGGGGAAACGCTGAAACCTGTCTTACTGAATGTCTACACAACAACCCTCAACATGCCTCAAGGACAGGACAGGTGTTTCATCTTAACCTCTGAACTGCCAAGGCAGAGATTTGGGCAATGGTGAAAACACTCCCTTAGAGGACTGTCAGAATGAGGATTAGCAGGAGAAAGATACAAAGCCAGTTTAAAAGAGCGAGATGGGAAGTGTCACACAATTTTAAGATGCATTGTAGAAGTAGAAGTTGTCAAAGGTGGTAGGATATGAAAGGAATCTAGATCTAGATGAGAATCTCATGTGGTGACTGGTAGAGTCTGTGTCCCTTAAACCGGAGCAACGTTTTGCGGTGTAATGAGTATTTGCACATGAGTATTATCCTAACCTCCCCCAATCATTCTTTTGGCAGATATGTCCGATAAGCATTTAAACACACTGTGGTTAAACCTGTACCGGCGGTGAGGGACCGTGACCCAAAACGAAATGTTTTAGTCATGCAATAAAAGCTATTTTGTTGGAAGCTATACAAATACAAAAAACTGAATCTTTTCAATTGTAGACTTTTTGAATGAAGACCGTCATAAATGGGCATTACATGTTACATGTTAAAGAATGTCAAGGACAATTTGTAACGTTGACAAAACAGTTTAAACCTGGAAATTGGGAGGAATTTAAATAGTCGTTTACTGTTACCACGCCGCACAAGGAAAAACCGGCGTGACTGGTCAGCTCTGCACCATGACGTGCGGTATTACCCAGTACAGCAAAATCAAGTGTCCCTAACGTTAAGCTGTTGCTGCAAGAGAACATATCAGAAAAGTTGATAGCTTCTCGTGGAAGTTAGCATACTTTGTTCAGTTTACTGCCAAAATTAGTTAATCGTTCGCTGCAAAATAAAGACTATCTAACGACCGTTTTACAGATCTCTGACTTTACTTACCGGTGGGAGAAGTGACGTTATTGAAGCTGTCACTTTCACAGAAATTCCGTATTCGGATGCTGCGGCGCTGACAATTTGGGACAGATGAAGTCAACTTTCATCCTGAATGGATTTTTAATCATATTAAATGGATAACCTGATGCGAAATATGTACTACTTTCATTATTTTAACTTGATAGGTGCGTGCGGTTGACGTGTGGTTACTAATTTTTACTTAAATCGGATACATTAGAAAAGTTAATTCTTTTTTTCTCTCCAAGACGCCGTCATTTTTTTCTTGAATTTAGCGCTCAGTGCTCGGACGAGGAAAAGAGCAAAAGGACTGGGAGTTTAGTGTGATCTGCCGGGGAATTTAAGAGGGGGCTTTTATTTTTATGGATTTTACTCGGGTGTGAAGTTATGATCATGACTGGATCCATGGAGAACTCCTTCAAACAAGCTTTGAAGAAACCGCC
Organism: Osmerus eperlanus; assembly: GCF_963692335.1. Lineage (NCBI taxonomy): Eukaryota > Metazoa > Chordata > Actinopteri > Osmeriformes > Osmeridae > Osmerus > Osmerus eperlanus. The sequence goes on along the minus strand of NC_085044.1, from coordinate 7,497,386 downwards.
AGCACTAAGGACAACGGAGGTAACTTGGACGCAACGAAGTTTCCAGCTAGTTTGCCTGTTCTAAACAGTGATAGGGAAAACTCTTACGCTAAGCTAGCTAGCCAGTAGTAGCCTACGCGCCCGCCCGCCCTCTGTCCTAACATGCGAGTTGGAATTCTGATTTACAGGAAGCAAAGCAAGAGTAATGAATGAACGGGGAACTATTGTTTCATGGTAATTAGATAGCTACGCTACCTTAAACTTCAGAATGCAATGTCAGAAATATTTATGCCTGGCTGTCACAAAACCATTTTACTATACAGTAACGTTTGTAAAGCTACGGGTGTCTCGTGCTAGTATATGGAACGATCGTTCAAACTGTCCTCACAGTAAAAACAACCGTGTCCAAGTAAGTGATGTACGAGGTACTGTACTGTACGGTGGAACCCTATGCAGTGCTAAATGTCACCTAACCTAGGCCTTTGTCGGCTCCGATCAACTTTTTTTTTCTCTGTAACCAGTGCTTCATTAGGACATTTCCTTGTCTCCTCTCTCTCTCTCTCTCTCTCTCTCTCTCTCTCTCTCTCTCTCTCTCTCTCTCTCTCTCTCTCTCTCTCTCTCTCTCTCTCTCTCTTTACACACACACACAAACTACCCACTTTCACCCATCAATGTCACTTTTTGTCCGTATAGTTCTTGAGAAATCTACCCCTATCCTATCTGTGACAAACTGTCATCTGGAGTATGGTCAGCTGAGCTGAATGTTACTGTTAACCTTAGCAGAGACTAAACCATCTCACTTCACTGCCCAGCGGTTTCTGTGACAAACAGTCATCTGGAGTAAGGTCAGCTGAGCTGAATGTTACTGTTAACCTCAGCAGAAACTAAACCAACTCACTTCACTGCCCAGCCCCCCCCTCCCCCATTGGACTGCGTTCTGTTAGAACCCCCATTGCTAGTCATCACCGAAATAGTGCAACAGTGTGTATTCACCTGTTAAAAGGTTCTGAGATGTCAGCACTTTTCAACATACAATCGAATGTCACCGCCTCACTTACAGCTCACGTCTACAGCTTCTATTGAGCATATTTGATCCAGCTGGTTGTTGTCGTCATAGAAAACAGCAGAAAGGCCCCATTACACTCGAGAGTGAGGTTTTTTACTGAACCACAACAAACTGTTTCAACTTTGTGTAGCTGCCTGGTTGCTGGTATGGCAAACAAACATGGCAGCTATGAATAGGGAAATGGCTTTTTATGGTTCTATAATGAAGTTACGTAATAAGAAAATGACATTTATTACATCACTTTAGGGACTTTAAGTTCAGTAATCTACACAATGTTCCAGAAAATACAAGCCAGCCTTCTAGATCGAGCCAACCTTCTAGAATATATTGAAAGAGGCAACTCCTGCCCTTTAACATGGCAAACCTCTGACCTCAATAAGGTCATGCAGCAGGTTTCCCAAGGCAGTGTGGTCACATCTCTGATGAACCAGTGGAAGAGCTGGTTTGTTTACATAAACGCACATACACACACACACACACACACACAACATGGGGGACTGCCAACGGAAACTAGCCTTTTGGCTATAATCGGGTGCATTTACATTTTAATGTTCATAAGTGTACACTGTCCCTCTTGATCAAATACATTGAATTGAACATAGTTGTTATCATAAAGGGTCTTAGGGATCCTGGGACCTAAGTATAATGACTAGAGAAACCCCAGCCCCTGCCCCCCGATAGCTTGATTCTCTTTTATGTGTATAATATAGCCAAGCAAGCCTGCACACTTGGTACAGTCCAATATCAGCGGAATGTCCCTTTAGCTGTACTGTAGAATTTGAGCTGGGGAACAGGCAGAAAGTATGTGAAGCGGACACCTGTGGTTGAAGGCGTTGTGCTGTCGTGTACAGACTGGTAGAGCTGAGAGATGTAGGTTATATCACAAGTGGTTATGTGGAGATGGGAAGAAAGAAAACAAGGTGTGTGTGTGAGAGAGAGAGAGCGTGTGAGCAAGTGTCTGCTGTTGTGTGGTTTATTAAAATCTAAGTGACAGACCAGTGTGATTGGTTGATTGGTTTCTAAGACAGTGTTGTAGTGTTGACAATTCCCAGGTGCTAGAACAGGATCAAAACACACTTCCTCCTCTCACAGCCACATGAGAATTGTGTGTGTGTCTGTGTGTGGGGGGTTCCATCTCACCATGCTAAGGGAAGTTCTTCCTTGCACAGCTTACACTAAAGAGATTCATCTGGGGGGTAAATAGACAGAGAGTAAAAACAACCTAGGCCTGACTTACGTTGCAGGGCTGAATGCAGAGAGTAGCTGAAAGCTGTCCTTGTCACTAATACAATCCTCAAGGTTTCACATCAAGCAAAACTAGTTTTGTATATGGGAAGAGGAGGAGTTGGAGGGAGAGAGGGGGGTGGTTGGGAGAAGGAGGGAATGGGGATGAAGGGTTGTTAGGGTGGAGGGGGAGGGGTGGGAGGGCATGACATTTAAACCAGATAAGGAGTGAAGTGGTAAGATGTGCAGGGTTGAACCCATAGTCCCAACCCCAGCCTCAACAGGTTTTGTTTGTGCGTGTGCGAGTGTGTACATGTGTGTGTGAGTACCTGAGTGTAGCATTCCTACCCTGACAGATGATGTGAGCATTTAGACCCCCAAACTGGATCTGGGCCAATCAGAGTTTGCATCTGATTGTTGGAGTGTGTGAGCCTCCTAGTTTGAACCATGTTTAGTAAAGAATGCAGACCAGCCAGAAAGTCTGTGTGTGCTTGTCTGTGCTATTCTCTGATACAGTAGAGCTAGACTACCAGTCCGATACATGGTTTAATTACCTTGCAAATTTGGCATGAGGTGTGTGTGTGTGCGCGCAACTTTTGTGCCACCTACTCTCCTGCTCCCTCTCTTATTTTCTGGCCCTCTCTCTCTCCTTCTGTACTCTCTTCCTGCCCTTCCTACATTTCTTTCCTTTTCAGAGTCCCCTGCTTTGAGATGACAGCGCTGGTGGCTGTTGTGTACATAAGCACATGTTGCCTCCCATCCTATAAAACTACATCAGTGGAAGGAATTATGATTTGTTGGAGTAGGCATGGGCTGGTATCAGATTTTGACGGTATGATAACCTTGAGAAAAAATACCACGTTTTCTCGGTATTGCGATTAGGATACAGCTCTAAAATATTTTTGGTGAACACTATATATTTTATTTTTAACTTAAGCAACATACTAAAAACATTAACAGCAGTAAACATGTCAAGTTAAATAGTTATTATTTTATTTTTTTACTAAAAATAACAGTACATAATAATAGTTTTCATTTAACTTATACACACACATACGTGAAACCAGCTAAATGTAAGCCCCAATTTTTGTACTAGTTAAATCACAGAAATGTAGTATCAGCTCTCAAGTTTTATCCAAAATTTGGCGTGAGATTACCATACCATGTTTCTTATTGTCTGGTTTTTAACTCTGTATAACTCGACAACTATCAAATCCGCAGAAATCTGCACTTCTCAGCGTAAGAAATGTTTGAAATGTGTCTCTCAGCAAATGCGTGAGTTTTGAGGGACCTGTAGTAGGCTATCTGCTCTTCCCCTTTTTTATGGTTCGGGTGTTAACTAATGTGGAGTTTGCTGATGCTAGCTAGTTAATTAGCCGTGTTATCTGCCTCGGTCGGTAGCATGCCAATAGTACTATTCAAAGTGTATTACACCAGTGCTAAACACGCTAATGTTAGAGCTAACTCTCTTAACTTGTTGCAAATGTTAATTTCAAGACACCGTTATCCAGTGTGCGAATTACGGGGGGGTTTGGGGGGGTCTGACCCCCCCCGATTAAGGCTCGGACCCCCCCAAAAGAGGTAAAAACCACAGGTCGGGGGGTCGATACATTTATATATCGTTCTTACCTGTAATCGTAAATATCACAATATAGTTACCATATTCATTCAATAACAGGTTGGCGATACACAGAAATGTTAACTTTATGGCAGGGAGTACCGCTATTACACTGACTGCCAGGGTCGGACTGAGACCGAAAAACAGTCCGGGACATTGAAACACAGACCGGCCCGCCCCCCCCCTCCACTTTCTCCCTCACTTTCTTTTTCCATACTTGTCTCTGTTTCTGCATTTGATGTTGCAAAAGAACAATAATCAGTAAACTATATTCAATAATGACAATCAATTCAACAAACTAATTTCCATATAATAAGCCTGTTAACAGACTGACTCTATTGTGTACAGTTGCAGTGCTGCACCTGTCAAAGTCTCTCCACTGGCCCCTGTCACCACAGCAGCCTGCATCTCTTTCCCTGTGTCACCTGTGCCTGCTTTAATACACAGAACAGAAAATCAAGACAATTGCATTTGAGCCACATAGCACATTTATTATTTAAAGCCAAAAAACATGTTGTGCATATTAAGATGAGTGCCCTTTTCTCTTGGCCATTTATTTTACTTCATTTACAATGTATAGCCTATATATTGGCTAACAGTAATACCAAATGTATAATGTTTTTAGAAAAATTAAAACAATATGGTTTGGAATGATATTTGAATTTTCTAAATGTCGAAAATACAGCTGCTTACAGTTGCTTGCACCTGGCGCCTCTGGTACAGCCGCATCTTCGGGCTGCAAACTCTCTCCTCCTCCGTCTTTTGACGGCCTTAACATTTATTCTATACTTCTACATTGTGCAGCATTTGCTTACAGTGCCCGTTGTGTTTTTTTAATCACTAGCCTTTTTCTCCTCTTCTTTCCCTTTCCATTTCTTTGCTAAAGAAACAACGATGTTAGCTAAAATAGCTCCAACGAATTGGCTGTACCCGGAAAACTATTGATTTTTGACCAATCGTGATCTGTAAAATGGACGGTCACAGACAAGTGCACCGTTCAAGTTTACACGGGGGAAATGCCCACCCCCACCCTTTGGATTTTGGATCGCTCCAGTTAAACAGTTGCTTGGTATTAAGGCCGTCCTTAAAGTGAGCGTAAACTATTATGATTTTTTTTTTCTTGAATAGTGCCGTGGCCGTAGCGGCCGTTTGATGGACCGGCCGTTCGGGAAATCTCCCGAGTCTCCCGATGGCCAGTCCGACCCTGCTGACTGCCATAGTCAAAATGCACTCAATAAACACAGCGCGAGTGACCAGGCAGTGTGCAATACAGAAGCTTGTTTACATTTACATTTAGTCATTTTAGCAGACGTTCTTATCCAGAGCGACTTACAGTAAGTACAGGGACATTCGGCATTTTGCACGGCCGGGAATCGAACTGGCAACCTTCAGATTACTAGCCCGCTTCCCTAACCACTCAGCCACCTGACTCCCTCCTTGTTGAATCACCTCAGTGTAGCGGTGCGTTCTGCATCGTAATAAAGTGAAAGAAAGGCAAGTTTGCTATCTAATACCCCAACAATCTGTCACGAATGTATTTGTAATGGAAATTAGCTGTAGAATATTCACAAGAATGTTAATGATAGAAACATGGTTAACCACCAACTTAAAAGATAGCTATCGCTATCTCTATATCAAGCAAGATAGCTTCATTTGTCTGTCTCATTGCTTGTCAGAATCTGGAGAGATTTCCAACAACCTTATTTTGTGATGAACAGTCAGATATGTTACTTTGCAAATTTTGTAAAGATCAAGATTATTTCAGAAAGAAATGACTACAAACAATAGTGTTTGTAGTTTTAGTAGTGCGTTGTCGTGCCGTTTACTTGGAATCCTCAGAATCCTTGTCTATTTCTAGTCCCTTCTTGATGTCGCCACGTGCATTTTTGTGTTTGTCTGTGTGTGTTTGTGTCTTTTTCCCTGGGTGTGTGTGCATGCGTGATGTAAAGCAGCAAAGTGATACAATCAGGGCAATTTAAAGTTCAACACTAATTGCTTATGCAGTGAGTGAAAAACAGCCAGTGTTGGCTGCATCCAGTGTTGAGCAGGATCAGTCTGATTCTGATTCTTGCTCTGATCTTCTCTCTGGAGACCTGAACCCTTGTGTTCTCTTCGGGTCGTTCTGACCCATCAGTCATTGTGACCCACCGTCGTATTGTGACAACTTTACCGCATACAAAAACAAAGTGAAGCATTTTCTTTTAACCGTTGTGCTGTCTCAGACCCCCCACATTGCAAAATTGAGAAAATTATTTTTATTTGTTTTTGTATTGGGTAAAATTGGGTAAACACAACAATGGTTCGTTATGAACCTTTGGGCAGCACAAGGGTTAAGGAGAGCCTGTCCACTCTCTATTAAGTCCAACTGTACCGAATTTGGTTGCAGTTCCACCAGAGTTCCACTGGGGGTGATCGCGAGTGCATGCTGAATGGGAGTCTGTGAAGCTTAACGGCTAAATTTGTCTCTTTTAACATTTAACATTTAGTCATTTAGCAGACGCTCTTATCCAGAGCGACTTACAGTTAGTACAGGGACATTCCCCCCGAGGCAAGTAGGGTGAAGTGCCTTGCCCAAGGACACAACGTCATTTCGCCTGGACAGGAATCAAACCGGCAACCTTCCGATTTAATATCTCGATTCCCTAACCCCTCAGCCACCCGACTCCAAAAAGACTCACTTACACTGACCGGTACAGTGTGCTACTTATACAGCAGTTTACAGCAGGCGCAGCCAGTATTGGGCCAGGGCGGCACTGGCCCGCCCACATTACTCACTGGCCCGCCCAGGCAAGTTTGATCAAAATGTATTTTTAGTTTATTTTTATTATTCAAATGTATTTAAGAAAATATATTAATATAAACCTGATTTAAAGTTGACTGGTGTGTGTGTTTAATTTGTTTTCCGAATAAAATGGAACTGTTGAAGTAAATTGTAGAACGTAATTGGATAACAGCGTCTGCTAAATGATTAAATGACTTAAGCTTAATTTATACTTATGTCGCCGACACTTTTGAAAGTGTCGCTCAGGCTGCTGCATTTATACTTTGGCGAACAGTTGCCTGTGCTCAACGTTCGCGTGACACTCGACGTACTGACGTAGTGGGACGACATCAACTGAATTATTTTACCATTACATTGTTAACGCTTTGTAGGTGATCGATCGGAGAAAATGGCTGTAGCGAAGCCATTTTGAGATGGAGGTAGTGAGTACATTAGAGGAGGAGGGTTGAGGCGACAAAAAAATTAATAGAAACTGCGTTATTATTTAAGTCTTTTTTTTCTCTGTAAAACTAGGCCCACTCACTTTTTCACTGGCCCGCCCAAAATACAATTTCTGCCTACGCCCCTGGTTTATAGTAGTACCCGCTATACAAAGAAGCAACGCTTGACGGACTAACAACGGTACCTAAGGTGGGCGTGGCTTCATCTTTATGTTCTGTCACTTTAATGCAGATCGGTTAATATTAGCCGTCAATCACTCAGTTTGCGAGGCACTCGAGCGAGACACACAAGTGTAAATGACGTTACCCACACAACAGACCTTCCCCCCACACACACATCAAATTTTCAGGTCGCACATGTGCAAGTGGCAGTGCCGTTCCTAGCACATTCGGTGCCCTAGGCAGTGGCGAAAATCTGCTTTCAACTTTGGGGGGGACAATTATATGACATTTTCTCAAGAGCAATTTCTGAGGGTGACACCAAAATGACTGCTGTAACACAGCCTACATTGTAATATGTTAAATGTATATTGAGGAACCATAATTAATACTCCTGGATAATTTATAGTTAGTAACTGAAGGGTTGTCTCAACTTGTTCAAATGTAGTTATAGTAGTGTTTCTTATCAGTCAATTATGAATGCAGGTGTACAGTATTTACAACCAGTAATACCAAGAAAGGCCAGTATGTACTGTACACTGTATGGGTGCAGTTTATGTAATTACAATGGGCATGGTGCAGTCTCATCTAAAATAATCTGAATTGAACCATCATAAAGTCGGGGGAAATCGCGAAACCATTTCTCTTGAAATGTCAACACTTTGTTGGAAAGAGTCTGCGGTTCTAGAAATTGTGGGTGTGGCTGATATGGTTCTGTGCCACCACTGAGGTGACTAGACAGTGCTGTGCCACTGTCTCCTATACTGGTGCTGCTGGCAAAAAGGTTGACAACCGGTCCTGCCATGGCTGTGACACTGTCATCGGAAGTCTCTCCCTGGCTCTTTCCCTTTCACCACCCTCACTGACTCACAGTGTCTCCTAGAAAAGAAATAAGGTGTTTGCCATCCTCCTAACTACCAGTACCCAATACTACACAATTAATCACAACAACAATACCATTGCCTCAAACTAATCTTGGTTCAGTCACCAGTTTAAGTAAAGAGTTGGGGTATCCATGGCATTGTCCAATTATGTCCCTATTTGACAAGTCTAAAGAAGAGAACCCATCATGTTGCCAAACAAGAGACTCAACAAACTTACCTGAGACCCCCTGTCTCTGCCAGTCTGTTCTTGCCTATCTGCAGCTCTATTGTCTGTTTGTCATCTGGTGCCTTCTCTGCCTAATGACATCATTATGAAACATTCAATTAGCACATTTCACATCATTTTTATGAACATTTTATCAACTAGTCTTTGAGATTAGGCCACGAGGGTTCTTTCTTTGCGTTTTGGTGTCCTGAAATGCTCTGATGTCCGTCTTTCTTTTTTCTGCAATTGTTCTACCATGCTGGCCGCACACACAATGTGCAGGTTATTTACAGTAGGAGATGGGCTTCTATCATTTATTACCATTCTTCTAGAATAGGCTTCGATCTACCAGGTAGCTAGACAGTCGTTAGGAAAGGTGAAACGGATTGCATTGACAAGGATTGACAGCTGTATGAGTTCACCCTTTACACAACGCAAACTGCAACCTTTTGTCATTTTAATATAATTCATGTTTTGGTTTTATATTGGCTGGCTTCCCAGAATAGCTGAATTTGCAGAGCTAGCGAGCCCCAATTCCGTTTGTGTGGTATTTGCCATCATCTTTGCTATCGCCAGTTTACTCCAGATCGGAACACAGGTACTTCTGAGTCCCTAGAGATGATTTAGCTTTTGCAACGAGACCATTTAAGATAATTATGACAATGGTAGAATATAGTATAGTTCTGTTCAGTATCGCTAACCATGGCAAATGGATTTCGAAGAACTACAATATCCGTGCTGATCTTGGATTAAATTGACGATAGCAAAGTTTCCATCTTTTGACGACGCCAAATGGAATAGGTGCTAATGTTTGCTCCATCGGTTTGTTTGCTAGCTATGCAAATGCAGCTAGCTTAATGTGTGTGAACCCTGCCAACATAGTGAAATCGCTATGGTGCGATTAACTGTTAATTTCACGTTAGCTACGTGCATTTCAGATGGTAGACACTCAAGTCACCTTGTCAGATAAGGAACACAACTACTGCATTGCTAGCTTCTCTCAGTCACTGACTCTAATTCAAACAGCTCGTGATGTTACCTAGCTAGCTAGCTAACATAGTGACCAATGCAGGGAAAATGGTGACAGTTATGAATGTTTTATTGTATTGAGTGGTAGAAATAAATTGTCTAACTAATCCTTTCTTACAACTACTTACTGGACATCAGTCACCAACGACACAAACAGATACTGTCCGATTTTCACACACACACCTGCATCACTGCTGAGGGCTGGGGCTGTGGATCAAACCATTGTGGGACCAAGGGCGGGGTTCGCAATCTTTTTAAACTTTTTAAACTAAAAAGCGCCATTGTGTCCATAATCAGCAAAGCGCTTTCATTGCATATTATCAATGTTATTGAAATTACATAGTTATGTTTACAGTGATTTATTGGGGGGGGACAAATCATATTTTTCCCAGGATTGGGGGGGTCGTGTCCCCCCCCAGGATTTCCGCCCATGGCCGTAGGCAAGGTTTGCCCCTGGCGCCCCCCACCCCCACAAAGTCAACGGCACGACAAATTGTGTGCCAGCAGAGGGCGCCAACCACAACACGGACATATGACGTGCCGTGGTTGGCGCCCTCTGCTGGTAGTGCGTTTGAAACTCAAGGACAGCTGGAGGGTTAATTTAATTGGATGCACTTGGGAAATTACCCCCCCTTCATGCCTATGTCGCCTATAGCAAGGACCAGCACTGGCAACTAGCATGGTCATGCATGGTCTAAAAAAATTGGGCCGTAGTCTCGAGCCTTGGCCGGTCAGCCAGCCAGCAGTCAGTCACAGGTTGTCGTGACCACCAGCCAGTAAACCATTTTATGACTGTATGTACACTGGGTTAACTCCCAGCTTCATTCACACCCGTACAGTTCAGCATAGCAGTGTGTGCGCGTGCATATTTGTGTCTATGTGTGTGTTCGGTAGGGAGCTATAAAGACACTGCTGTCTACATCTGAAAGACAGAAGTGAATGGCTGTGGTGTGTCTGTGTGAGGGAGTGAGCGAGAGAGACAGGCCTTTAGAAGTGTTATTTAATGCTGTTGACACAGAGGTTTGATAGAACACACACACACCGTTTTGAGTGTAGATAGACTGAGGTACCGGAATGTTGGTATTGCAGTCAATAGCAGTGTTGTAGTAGTCTTCACAATGCTCTCTCTGTAAGAACTCCCGTTCTGTACTGCGTGTGTGTTAGCGTTTAAGCTACTGGGTCATGCGAGCAGTCTAGCCAGACGGTGGCAGTAACATGGTACTTGTCACGTTGCTCACACACACACACCAGGGTTTCCCGCAGCACTTTCACACTCACGCAGGCTCTCTCACACACATACTGTCTCACTCAGACTCTCACACACTCACAGAGCAAGCTGGGGGGTCAGGCCTGGCTGTGCCACTCCTGGAGGTGGAAGGTCAGGGGTCAGCAGTATTGACGGGTGGGAGCAAGGCCCCCCTCTTGGATTAGTGCTGCAAAATAAAAAACGGTCCTTGAAACTCACAAAGACAGAGGCACATTCAAACATACACACACACAGATACAATCAAACATGCACACATACACACAAACCCAGATACACATTCAAACACACAAACACAGAGACATGCACATGTAAACATCATGCATTCCTGGTGCACATAGTAAAACAGCCCAATTTGATTGTGCGTTAAGTTTGTGTAACTGGGCGGGCCAGTAAGTGGGGACCTCAAGCAGGCGGACACGCTAGGACTTCCTGTCTGCTCTGCAGGGCTTTTCCTGCAGTGAAAAGGCTAAGGCGGCCCGTCTAAGGCTTTTCTCATACCGCCTAAGCCTTCTAGCAGAAACAGCAACAACAACAATATTCCCATATTGCTGTAATTTGGGCATCCCTAACTGAAGCTGAGTTGAATCACATAGTTTTTTTGGTATGTTGTAATGCTAACGTTACCCACCTAAGCCGATCCTGTTTGCTTCGACAACAGAAGTGGAAACAACTAACGTAATCATTTCAAATGTTATCTAGTCAATCTGTTGAAAACAGTGTTGTGTACACACAATAGATTTATTTGGACGTTTTCATTTCAAGTCTCCACCTTCTTGTTTCAGTGAGTGCAGTTGGCCGTCTTGCGTCTTTGCTCCGCAGCTTCACTCGTTGTAAACCAACCAATCAGCGCGCAGCTCATCTATATATTCATGAGCATACCATAAAAGGAGAAAACCTAGCGTTTTTTCCCGGGACAAATTCACAGAATGCATCAGCGGGTATAGAACAGCACCCGGGCCATTTTCAGCCCAACCAATGTTACATACCCTATTCGGAGACCTTAAGGAACAGTGTGAAATACCCCCAAAAACCCAGTCAATCACCCCTTTAAAGACAGCCCTTCCACTCATAAAGTATGTTCTAAATGGCATAAATGCTGCCAATTAATAATTGACGTAACAATTTATTGTAAATGGTCAGTAGCCTAGCCTATCGATTAAGGTAGGCCACACTGTCTGCTTAATTTGATCTTGACATATAGGCTAAGCAATATGTAGCAAATAATAACAATAAACCCACTATTAATTACATTATCTTAATGCAGTGTAACTACTTCAGCATAATAATTAGGGGTGGGGGAAAAAAAATCTCTTCGCAATTTGAATCGCGATTCATATCAATTTAATTATACGAGTTTACTAGGGGTGGAACGGTACACTGAAGTCACGGTTCGGTTCATACCGCGGTTCAGACATCACGGTTCGGTATGAGTTCGGTACAACGGAGGGAAAAGAAAACAAACCAGGTTCCTCTACGAGTGAATACAGCACATTGAAGATGACATGTAAATTCCTATTGCGTCAGTAATTTATTTGGTCCTATTTGTATGTGTATCTAATGGCTGGTTAAGCACTGTAAGGAGAAGTTGAAAATAATGTTTTGTCTCGTTCCAGTGATTGGCACACCTGGGTGATGGCGTCGGACATTTTTAGTAATTTAGCACACGCCAGATGCGTTATATGCTTAGCATGTTAGATGTATTTCCAGTCACATACCCCACAACCAGTGATGTGCGGTGATGTCAGTAAGAGGCTTGGAAATGGGAAAATGTGTCCAAACTTTTGACTGGTACTGTACATGGTGAGGAATACAGGATCGAAGTGCGCAAGTGAGTTTTTCGCTTGTCGTCCGCAGTGAACGGACAGTAAAAGCACTGCTTATTCTACAATTTCTTTTGTATTTGATTATGCGTAACTGCTACATTCATCATCGTAACGTCTAAACAATTGCAATAACACACATATTGCATATATAAATCACAAGAATAAACAGTAAAAATACAAATACAAGTTTATTAAATAAAATGATTTAATAACAATTTTACGTTTTGAATTTTGGCAGGGTAGGCAGTGCCTACCTTGCCTATCCAGACTGCACGTCACTGCCCATAACTGCTGAACCACGCCGAAACACAGTGCTTATCTTATCCACCACTCTCTCGCCTGTACTACTGTAACTGAATGGGAAACCGAAGTTTTCCCAAACTTGCAATCTTAAAACGGCCGTCGGGTCCTCTATCTCTCGTGGGTTGCCACCACTCGCCATACTCGTCCTTAGTGCTGCTAGCTAGCCTATCTCTGACTCACGGCGGCACCAATCAGAGCTTCAGATTAGATGTCCCGAAAGAACACGAGTAGTTCCGCATTACATGAATTAATTTGCACACAAGTTTTATTTATTTTTATACCGTGTATTCTCTGTGTAATTTCATGCACCGAACCGTGACGCCCGTACCGTACGGTTCGGTACGAATACATGTATTGTTCCACCCCTAGAGTTTACTAAACTGCAATAAAAACAATACATTTGAAGTTTTGATGCATTGGGATTTTTTTCTTCAACACAACTGCCTATCACAGTCAAATAGAAACAAGTAACACTAAACAGCAAACTGGAATCAAATGTAAGCATATATTGAATCGAAATTTGATAAAAACTCGTGAATCCAAAAGATTGTGAATTGTTTTTTTATCGAATCGTGACCCCAAGAATCCATTCGAATCGAATCGTGAGGTACCAAAAGATTCCCACCCCTAATAATAATGCACCTAAAATACAAACGTGAGCAAGGGCGTTCAGCAATCGCTATCGAATAAAGAGCCACGTGCAATTTAGCTAGCAGGTGAAGAACACAAACAACGAAAATCACCAGTTAATTTAATTTAAATTTGCAAGAACTATAGGCTAATACAATAAGTCTTAAATGATCTGACAACATAAGTTATACGACTTACAGTTCTCAAGGACGCACAGTGGCGCTAATGGTGTGAAGCGAGTGTCCGTGCTATTCTCCGACATGCACTCTAACAATCACTGCTGATAGACACCCTTTTGTACAGCCCTATTTCTGATACCGTGGAAGCAGAAATGTTGCCGTGGCGGGGCGCCACGCCAAAATTAACATAGAGGAAACACTGCTGTTCAGAAGTTATGATGCAAGAAATCTGATGCAATGGCTATATGTAACAGCATTATATCTACAAAGCACAATAAATCTGGTTCTTCTTGAGTATAAATCCCCTGAGAATTAAACATTATCGTTACCATTATGATTATACTGCTTGACAGCTACTGTGGCGTACCTGGCTTCCTGTTTCACTAAACAGATAATCCAGTATCATGACATGCTTGATGGCTGTGACTGGATTCTAACCTATGACCTTGCACTTCAAAGGAGCCCGTCTTATCACAGTGAGCTATTCTCAGTGCTGGGAATTGCTTTGTTCAGTTACTGTATAAAAAAAAGTAAGACGTTTCTCCTGTGGCAAGCGTTGTCAAATTTGACCCAAGTATAAAAATCTGTAATTCAGTCATTTTGACATATCAAGGTGATTGTGGTCTGGAGATTATTTGATTACATGTTCATAAAAATAGGAGCAACGGCGAACGGAGGTAAAAAAAAAGTAGGTTTTTATGAAAATTCCAAATGGCCGACGCCCAAAATGGCGGACACGGAACAATGTGATATCTTTCGACTTGGTATGCCACATAGAATCAGAAGAGACCAATCTTGTGATTCATAACAACACTGTTTAGAAGATATAAGCAAAACAATTTTTTTGTATTTCCTGACCAGTAGGTGGCGCTGTGCCAAAAATGTGCAACTACCCTCAAATCATGCTTGTGCCGACATTTCCAAAGTTTGGTTTCCATACGGTAAACCGTTGCAGAGTTATGGCCTCACGTCCGCTTTGGCGTGCTCTTTGTCAAAATAGTTTGCTCGTTATTCATGAAGGGTTTGACTAAGCAATACAATTTTAATAACATTTTGTCGGCATAGTCTGAAGATGATCTAATACGATTTTCATGAAAATCGGAGCAAGGCGTAGGAGGAGTTCAAAAAAGTTGTTTTTTCAGAAAATACAAAATGGCGGAAAAACCTTAATGACGAAAATTACGTCATAAGGTCCAGTCAAATTGTCTACATCTAAGGAATCCAATGATATCTCACTTTAGAAAATTATTCTTATGGTTCAAAAGTTATGGGCGTAAACACACCTCCAGCTTTGACCTCTTAGTGGCCCTATAGTGCTCGAGTGGTCAACATGAAACTTGGTGAAAATGATCAGGAGTCCCCAATCAGTGTGCCAAATTTCTCAACTTTTTACCATACTGTTCTATGGGCTGTTAGACTTCTAGTCCTAAGTATAATAATAATAATAATAATAATAAAACAATAGGTGCCCTAGCAGCTTCACTGCTTGGCCCCTAATAAATAAAACTATTAGCCACCAAAAAAAAATAATTCAGAGGTGATTCAACGAAGGAGCAAGGTGAACATGTTACAACAGTGTGAGTGAAACGGCATTAGAATAAAGATTTTCAAGCTGTAAATTGCATGCAGGGCAAGGGAAAGTTTTTCATGTTTCACTATACTTATACTACACTATACATTTGGTCCCTACAATGGTAGTTAAATAAGACCACACACACACACTCACCAAACCTATACACAAACACACACCCAACCCCATACATACACACACCCCTCCCCCCCCCACACACACACCCATCAACCCAAAATGCACACACACCCACCCAACCCCATACACACACACACCCAACCCCATAAACATACACACACACGCTCAACCCCATGCACACACAAACACACACCTCATTCACCCCACCCCCCGAGGAAAGAACTACTTCCCACAGCAGAAGCTGTGCTGACTAACCCAGTTAGCACTTAGTTCAACTGTATTGACTTTATCTACACTACATGACCATCACACCTAGTTGTTGGATATCCCATTCCAAAACAATGGTCATTAATATGCAGTTGACCCCCCTACCTCTTGCGCCTACAACAAGTGCCACTCTTCTGGGAAGGCTGTCGACAAGATTTTGCTCTGCGAATTTGTGCCCATTCAGCCTAAAAAGCATTGTGAGGTTGATTTTGGACTGGAAGTCTTTAAATCGCTATTCCAATTAATCCCAAAGAAGTACAGTGGGGTTGAGGTCAAGGCTCTCTGCAAGCCACTCAAGCTCCAAAAACCATGTCTTTATCGACCCTGCTCTGTACACATTCATGCTGGAACAGGAAAGGGCCATCCCCTAACTGTTGCCACAAAGTTGGAAGCACCCAATTTTCTAAAATGTATTTCTATCCTGTAGCATTTAGAGCAGTGGTTCTTAACCCTGTCCTCAGGGAACCCCTGTCCTGCATGTTTTAGATGTTTCCCTGCTATAACACCTGATTCAAATAAATGGGTCGTTATCTAGCTCTGCAGAAGCCTGGTAACGAACATGCATTTGAATCAGGTGTGTTGGAGCCAAGAAACATCTAAAACATGCAGGACAGGGGTTCCCTGAGGACAGGGTTAAGAACCACTGATTATCCTTCGACAGAACTAAAGGATCTAGCCCAAACTCTGAGAGACAGCCCCAGACCATTATCCCTTGTCCACCAAACTTTACAGTTGGAAATATGCATTCTGGTAGGTCCCAAATACTAAATCACATGTAAGAATCATAATAGCTATGTAAGACCCCACATGATCACAATGTAGGCCTACGTACAGCCCAACACAGACACCATGTCAAAAAGTGGGTGTGTATGTTGGTACCAACGTCAAAAAGGGGTGGGTATGTTGACGCCAACCAATTGGAAGCAAAGACGCTCCAAACATCTCAAGACGTTCAAAACAGCCATGTAAATACGGCAATGTCTGTCGTCTTAAGACGGCCAAATGTATTGTCTTAACGCAAATGCTTAATTACAGGGTTTGGCACATATGGCTTTCCATATTCCGCAGACGTGTCGCTTAGTAGGCTACATGCACGCACACACACTCACACATGGTATAAATATGTGTGTAATAAATAGTTTGTAAAGCTCCAAAATGTCTTTGTGTGCTCCAAAAAACATTTTGGAGCACATGTACTCCTTGGGAAAAAGTTAGCATAGAGCCCTGGTCATCCACCTTTGACGCCACTGAGTCTTTAGTATGACCCATTCTACTGCCAGTGTTTTTCTATGAAGATTCCATGGCTATGTGTTAGGGGTGGGGGAAAAAATAGATTCACATTTGAATCGCGATTCAGTCTGCTAGCGATTCAGATCGATTCACAAATTGATGTGAATCAATTTTTTTAAATATGTTTATTTGTATTTTTTTAAGGTACCAAAATATTCCCACCCCTACTATGTGTGTTGGGTTTAATTCACCTGTGAACGATGGGTGTGGTTGAAACACCTGCACTGAATAATTAGTGTAAAATTATTTTGTCCATAAAGGGTATCTCTCTCTTCGTCTGTCTCTCTCTCTCTCTACCTCTCCCACTCTCACTGAGATTGTCATACAATTACACACACAAGCACTCACACTCGCATGGCTCTCACACACACACACACACACACAGTCTTCTGTCGGGTATGTTGTTGTTGTGTGTCTGTGTGTGCCACTTAAGCATGCCTTCCACCTGTTAAAGCTAGCTGGCCAGCATCTCAAAGCTCTTCGTGTCCTGCTCCACCATATGGTTACTACAAACAGGTCACATGACTTTTGCTAGCCATCACCCTGCAAGGCACAGCAACAGCTGTCTGAGATTGTGTTCTATTTTAAGCGTGTGTGTGTGTTTGTGTGTGTGAAATATGTGTTTGTGAGTGCATGTGTTGATGGACAGAACTTCCTCTTTGTTAATAAAAAATGTTTGTAGGTGGCAGTTCTGTTTCCACATTAACCCAAGACTGTGCTTAATCTCCTAATAGCTCAGCACACCACTCAGACTGAGAGAGAGGAACGATATGAATGTGTGTGTGTGTAGCACATGAGCTATGCTGGTCTACAGTCTCTCTTGTTTAATGTGCTAATCCCTTCTAATCCTGCCATGTTTGTTTTGTTGAAATTTCTGGTGAACCAACTAGAGACCTGCTGGGTAGACTAGACTACCCTGGCCTCAATCTGAGCATGTGTGTATCCCCCCCGCCAGTCCTAACCTGTTTGGTTGTGTGTTCCAGGATCTCCACATCATCTATGGACACCTTTACCACATGGATGTTCTGTCTCACCTCCGAGAGCACCAACTCAGGTCAGCATATCTGTCTAACTCTTCATCCATCCCTTTATCATCCATCCATCTCTTGTTCCACCTATCTGTCCCTCCATCCATCAATCCCTTATTCCATCCATGTCTCTTTTTTGTTCTGTCTATTCTTCAATCCCTCCATACCTCTCCTGTCTCCTCCCTCTGTCACTCCCTGGTCTAAAAATGTTTCAGCCATTGAACATTAGGTTTGAATCCTATTCCTAACCTTACATGTTAGGCTATATTAATCCGTTCCTACCTACATGGTTGGCTAGATGAAGGAATGGGGACAGAGACGAGTGAAGGAAGCCAGTTCAGAGGAATTAGGAATCAGCCCATTCTCAGTGTTTCCCCTAGGTTTACAGCTTTGGGGGGGGCGACCATGTAGAGACAGAAATGACATGCCGTCGTGTAAATAAGATAAATAACATAAGGCCATTTAGTTTGTTTAATAAAAGAGAAAGCTATAGACCTGTTTTATAGGCAAGGTAACCTTAAATGACTTATTTTGTGATCTGGCGCTATATAAAAAAAATACTCGACCTTCCGGGGGGGGGGGGGGGGGCGTTGGGGGGGGGGTGCCGTTGGGGGGGTGGGGCACCCCTAATATAATTGTAGGGGAAACACTGCATTCTTACTGGCAGGTCTTGGCATGCAGCAGGGGGAAATAAACAAACCACCTGTCAGGATGGTGTGTGCGAGTGACACCTATTCCACATACCATAGAGCTGACAAACACAGCCACTCATTGCATGTATGTGTTTGAGAGAAGAAAAAAAATATTGTGAGTGCGTGTGCTAGCTCTTGACAGCGTGTGAATAGGTCCTGTTTTTGTTTCAGGTTGATGTGCACCTCCGCCAGGTACGAGAGGCATGAAGCTAACCGTGTCCTCTTCTAGTGAGTACTTACTCAGGAAACAGTTTTTGTGTGTGTGTTACGTGTATGTGTGTAACTGTGTCTTCTGTGTTTCAGCCCTGACAGTATCTCAACCTGCTGGTACATCCTACTGACCGGTTCAGTGTTTGTGAAGGAGCACATGTACCTGGCCCGATGCTGGTACGTACACTGTGGAAGAAATTGAATTTTCTATGTGCTTATGTTAATCACGATCAGCTATTACATTTACATTTAGTCATTTAGCAGACGCTCTTATCCAGAGCGACTTACAGTAAGTACAGGGACATTCTCCCCGAGGCAAGTAGCGTGAAGTGCCTTGCCCAAGGACACAACGTCATTTTGCACGGCCGGGAATTGAACCAACAACCTTCAGATTACTAGCCCGATTCCCTAACCGCTCAGCCATCTGACTCCCTATTACCTTATCATCTGTTCAATATTCAGTCTTATTATCCATTCATATGTGTTCCTACTGTAATGTACTGTGTTCTGATGACAGTCACAGTTCTATGATGTAGTATGCTCCTGCCTATAATAACAAACAGCTATTGGCTGTTTGTTATTTTTTGTTTTTGCCTATTCTCTACAAACACTGTCCTCTGGCCTTCAGCGCAGAGAGAGAGACATGATTGAGACTAGTCTAGTGTTGTAAGAGGTCTGGTTTTCTCCCAATCTGCAGGTAGATAATACTAATAGATATTTAAAAATCCAGAACTCACCTGAACATAGTCACTTTGTTAATGAAGATACGGACAAAACACGTTCTTCATCAATACACACACACAGACAGAGAGAGAAGGTTGGAGCACAACAAGATCTGACTAGCAGTTGGCAGCTGTGTGTGTGTGTGTGTGTGTCCTTGCTGGGTAGAGTGTGCTGTCTGTGTGTGTTCCTATGGGAATCAGTTGTTGATGGACAGAAGTAGTAGGGTGATGAGGGGGGTTTGATGGGTGAGGAGGGAGGCTGATGAGAGTTTGGGGCAGCTCAACAGGGGGTCACAGTCTGGAGTTAGCTGGGAGTGAGGCTGACAGGGTGGGGGAGGGCATGGGTCAGGGGGTGGAGTGTGTGTGGGTGTGTGTATGTGTGTGCCTGGAATGCGGAACTCCTAGAAGAACAGTGACTGGCCATGTGTTCCTGAGCTGCTAGAGCTCTAGAAGCACATCCAGGCAGGAAATGAACACACACACCAGCCCGGAGCCACCATGCACACAGACTAAGGCGGGAGAGAACTCACTCCTTTAAAAAGAGCTAAGAGTCAGAACAAACCACTTCTCCTTGTCTGTACAGAGGTAGAAACCTGGATAGGCCTGGATTTAACACACACACACACACCGCTGGATTAAACACACACTGGTGGACTTGGACTGGTGGATATGCTGGATCTGGTTTCCATCAAGAAAGACCCATAGAAGAGGAGTCCTAGTTCTGGTTCTGGTTCTGGTCAGTGTCTGCTCCATATACATCTGGTGCTTCTGTCGTGGAAGTTGATATGTGAAAGTGATTTGTCAAGGTGATATGTCGAGTTGATCTGTGGTGGTGATATAGGGAGTTGAGTTTAGGGGATATATGGAGTTGACCCATGTGATGTGATGTGGTGGATGTGTTGGATATCCTGGTGGTGTGTTAAAGGCAGGCTTTGTTTGTGTGGATGGATTTGTTTAACCAGCCTTGTGGGGACCAGAAATCCCCACGAGCTGTGTGTGTGTGAGTGTATTTTCCAGGAAACTGACTTGTTTGGTGATCATGTAGGAATTCCCTATACATTGTGATGATAGATTGGTCTAACATGAATGGCTGAACTAGAGGTTATCTGCCCCAGAGTTTTATCTGTACGAGAGAAAACCTTTTTACCCTCAGTATCTTCATTTTGATCTTTTAACTAAAGTGTTAAAAGTGTAGTGTAGCAAAGTAGAAGCTTTGTGTCTTGAGAAGGTGGGAAGCTATTTTAGTTCATCATGCATTTTCACTTCTCTGTTTGTGTACGTCTTTCACCGGGTGCTGTTTGAGTGCAGAGTGTTTGGTCCAATAGGATGTGGCACAGCCTGCCATAACTTAGTTAGGGATGCTAACAGCCTGTGGCCTTTGTTATTGTATATAACTATACTCAGCACTGACTCAGAGAAGTGTTTAAGCCTGACCAAAAGACTAGCAGAGCACAGTCTGATTACATGTATACACACACACACCACAGTGTCATTCAAGACACCTACACTGGCAGTCTGTGCAAGTACTGTAGGTGTACTATTGTGTGTGCATGTGCATGGGTAACAGCCTGTGTACAATATGCACTATATTATTTGTATTTTAACAGCAGATAGGTTCTTCTGTATGTGTCCAAGAGAAATTTCCTTTGGGACAATAACGTCCATCTCATCTAAACACACACACACACACACACACACACACACACACACTTCTGTTTTCCTTTACCTCTGTACCAAGTTGTGTGTGTGTTTGTCTGTCAGTGTGCCTGTCTGTGTATCTGTCTGTGTGGCTTTCCTGTCTGTCTGTCCGTCAGTGTGTGTGTTTGTGGCCCTTTCCTCTTCACACTTAATAACCTGGGGCGTCTGCAGCTGTTCAAGTTAAACCTGTTCTCTGATCTCGAGCCGGTCTCTGGTCAGCCTCTGGTCAGTCTCCTACAACAACTCATATCTGAAACCGTAGTGTAGAGATAACTATTGTCAGCAATGATGCCAAAGTATATACAGCATTATTTTTGAAGTTGTTGATGAATGAGGAGCCCCGTCAGTCCAATCATTACAAAACTCCCAGTATATGTTGCATAACAATGTTGAATCATGAGTGTGAAACTATTTTGACTATTGGTGGTGCCATCAATTCCAATAATTCAATTTTTTCTGGGGCTTTTATTTAGAAACTGGCCTTGATTTTTTTGAATTGGAAACCTCTGGCCTAGTGGCGTTGCTTACTTAAATATGAAGTTAAGTGTATTTGTTTGGAATTTGTCTTTTGTCACTCTACATGTAGTGTGCAGTAACATAAATCATCACTTATTGGGTGTGTTTGCCTTTGACAAGGCACAACCTATATTCTCTCTCATATTTTTATAATAATTTTCACACCCTAACTCATCCCTCAATTTTTGCACTCCATAGACATTGTCAATGTCAAAATGTGAGTCTTGGTCCCAATTGCATTGCTTGTACACGTACGAACGTTCCGTTTGACGGTTTAGGCTTCATTTAAGTTTTTGTGACAAAGTGAAGTTAACTGGATCAGATAAGTTATACTTGAATATTTTATGTAGGAAAACTTAAAAGATTTATTTCAGATTTCAAAGTGTTTCATTACTGTTGTTTTATTGTATATTGGTCGATACAACTTGGGGGGGTGACAACAAATACTACTGAAGGGGCCCTCTTGTCCCCTCGTGGTGCCGGGCCCAACACACATACACACAACAATAAATCATGCTTTTATATAGGCTAAAGAAGCACATCATTCTATTGTTTTGACTCAGTTTGGGCCAGTAAAAATTCAGTCCGGGCCAGTAGATTTCAAACCAACTTCAACTACAAGCCAATTAACTGGGTAAATACTTTGTCAGCTTTGTTGTC
The DNA here is from genome assembly GCF_963692335.1 of Osmerus eperlanus. Classification (NCBI taxonomy): domain Eukaryota; kingdom Metazoa; phylum Chordata; class Actinopteri; order Osmeriformes; family Osmeridae; genus Osmerus; species Osmerus eperlanus. The sequence continues at coordinate 7,475,007 of NC_085044.1, read as the reverse complement.
TGTCTTTGTGCTGTTGCTCAGCTAGAATTTTGGTGGGACTGATAGATTATTATAGCAATAAACCACAAGAGGGCCATCAAATGATACGGTCTGGAGAACAATCAATGCCAACCAATAACCTAACGATTGTAGTGGATACTGTGGTCAATCCATATAGTGATTTCGATAGATAGCGAGCACGTCTTTTCCATCTGGCTACCTAGTCTAGGTATGAACAAATGAATTACTTGCTGGACAACAGTTCAATTGGAAACTCGTCAAACCGTATTTCCAACAAACTTGGTATTAGCCAGTTTTAACCCAATTTTATTTGAGCTTGTTTATGTTTTTTGGGGCATATTTTCAGTTAGCAGATGATAATGTTTGAATCACGATCAGAGGCAAGGTATTGCCAGTGACAATGTTGTTTGAGTTAGCTTGTTTCAAAGGGGTTTAATTTTTAATACAATGCAATATGAGTAAATGCATACAATATCACTAAAAGGGCCAAAAAAACATAAGGGGAAGTTTAAGTCCAAATATAGGTTAGGACAATTTTTACACAGGATTGCCCAATTTAGATGCAACTGTTTCAACTATGTGAGGCTACCACATATCACCATTCCCTCTTGCGCTAAGGGAAATGAGAAGAGAACCCTCTTTCATTATACACTTCACTCTTAGTATTTTGAAGTGTAAATGAGCAACAACAAATGTATGTTGTATGCTTTTTAATCTAAGCAACGTTCATAGATAATAAGTATGCATACTTAAATTAAAAATATATAAGTTTTTGTCTATTTAAGTACACCCATGAACATTTTCCAGATGTTTGATATTAGTTTAAACAGTAGGTTTGGAGTTGATAAAGTAAAAATATTACAAAATAAAACTGTCCAAGCCAGCACATCTCACAACTTATTTCACAAAAATGAATTGTACCTTCTCTAGTTCAGTGTGTTCCCTCTCCCATAACATTGTTAAACAAATGAATGGATATACAGAAAATCACAATGGAAACAATGTAATTTGCCCTTTATGTTTGATTACTGAAGAATTGTATGCACATCTAGAGCTTAATTTTGTCATGATGAACAATATGTAGCACAGTGTTGACTGGTAATGCGCGATTGTAATAATTGTACTACTTCCAGTCGTGAAAAGTATAACAAATTACTATTTTAATTTACAGTAAGTAGTCAAATCTAGACCAGATTACAATGGTGACCCTACAGACTCTTCAAAATACAGTTTCAGATTTGCAAAACATTTATTATATTTGTGAAAAGCAAAAAGAGTTGTGTTGGCTTATACCACAGAATTGGTGCTTGTGGCTATATCTATACTATAATGTGATAAATCTCTCTGTCTGTACAAGTTTTATTGTGGGATTTTAGAGCAACGATTGTTTCACGATTAGCTTGAAAACCGGGCATTGTGCAAAGTTTTCATTTGGAAGTGTCCATTTCAGAACCCAAAGATGCGCTTTAAGATCCCTCACAAATTTGCCACCAGTCTCACAATGGAACTCTTTCAGACATGTTGAGCTGGCTGATCTCCACTAAGCGATGTAGCCACTGATCTTGCGAGCTGAAAGGATATAAATGATATAGCGAGCTAAAAATGAGCATCAGACAGGAAAAATATTATTTATATCAATGCAATACAGAAAATACAAGACTATTACAACACCAATACGGCCAGGTGAACAGTGCTGACTGCTGGCATAACATTGTATCAGCTTCTTTCTATTAACTTTCTTTATGGATGAAATGCTGGCTACAGGGCTCCAGACTGCCCTTTTTTTGTAGGAGCACTGTAGTCCCAAACTGAAAATTATATTGGGGCACGTGCAGAAAATGTAAGGGCACCTTTAATCGACCTACAACACAATTTTTCACATTTTACCCATTTTAAATGTATTACTGATAAATGCCTGGTAATAAATAAACTACAATGTGCTGTTTTATTTTTGTTCACAGTAGGGTTGTGCGATATAATAAAAATGTCATATCCTTATATAGATCCTTTCACATCCTGATAATTGTATCGCACATTTTCATTAAATTCATAAAATGACCACATAGAGACCAATGATTTTTTTAAACAAAACACACAAAGCTGTGTTCCAAAAGGGAGAAAACCTCCTGTCTTTCCAAGTCCTTACAGGAGCCTTTGTGCAAGTGCCAATAACTTTTGTGGCGCGACATGTTTTCATTTCTTTACAAAATGCTTGCTAATTGCACAGTAGTATTTGCCTGCTGTGAGCTGATACAGTGACCGGTCTACCGTTCTATCCAACGTTACATAACCAATTGAAATCTTAACTTTAATGCAGATTAGATTGGTTAATATTAGCCGTCAATCACTCCCTTTGCAAGACACACGAATGTAGATGACGTTACCCAGGCAGTTGAATAATAATTCACGGACCCTCCCCAGTCAGGGTATATTGTGGCAGATAGTTTTTCCATCACATTTCACAATCGGCATACAAAATACAAAAACCGGCAAAGGGGAGACAGATGATACATGAGGGGGGTGAAAGGAGGGGCCACCATTAAACATATTTCAAAGTAAGAGCTGTAGCCTGAAGTACGGTGTTCATTTTAGGACATCCTCAGATCTCAAGCCTTAAACGAAAAGGCATCAGGTCTCAGACCAAAAGTTGTCAGACTCAGGCGAAACGGCATCAGTCTCAGAAAAACATCTTTCAGTCTCAGACAAAACAACGTCAAACCAAACGCCGTCAAACCAAACGGTATCAGAAAAACCTCTGTCAGTCTTTGACATTTTTATGAACATTTAAAATGAATGCCTCCACTTGTCGATAACCTAACTTCGCTAGCTAGACAAACATAACAAACTAGCAGAATGTCTGTGATAGTAGGCTACACAACATATTTTTTTGAGCCTCTCAAGTTTTTGCTTCTGGACATGCTGTCTGAGATGCTTCAGTCCATAAATTCTGTGGGTAAATTTAAATAATTAATCTGTTAAATTTTACTCCTACATTTAGTCATTTACATTTAGTCATTTAGCAGACGCTCTTATCCAGAGTGACTTACAGTAAGTACAGGGACATTCTCCCCGAGGCAAGTAGGGTGAAGTGCCTTGCCCAAGGACACAACGTCATTTGGCACAGCCGGGAATCTAACCAACAACCTTCTGATTAATATCCCGACTTCCTAACCGCTCAGCCATCTGACCCCCCCTCCTACCTAGGACTATTCACAGTTTCAATGTAAAATAGCTATTTCAGAATTACTCTGTGGCTGTAAAGCAATCGCCATTAACGTATACCATGAAGGAACGATTCAAACGAAAAATATGTTTTTTTATGTTGTCTATTTTTCCAAATGAAATTTAAAAAAATCTTGTTTATGTCTTTTATAGTTATATCGTTGACATACAATGAAAGAGATGGGTATACAAAGCGAGAGAGCCCTTCTGCTTTTGAAAGGAAGACCCTTCCAATAATTGAAAGGTCTCTGAAGCCATAGGTTAAATATATTTTTGGCTTTATCAATTTTATTTAAAAGATGGTGTTGTCTAATTAAGGGATTCTTAGAAATGTTTATGCCAAGATATTTTACAGAGTCTTTAATAGGAATATTCGCAATGGTTCTTTCCTTACAATTATATAAAGTAATTATTTCACATTTAAACACATTTAAATGTAATCCTGAGGCATTTGAAAAATAATTAATTAAATCAAGAACTTTTGGTATCTGATTTGAATTTTCCAAAAATAGTGTTGTATCATCCGCAAGTTGGGAGCTTTTTATTTCCTTATTGAAGATATAAATACCACTAACTGCTTCTGCCTTAGCAATGTGTAAAGATAATAACTGTAACCAGAGTTACAGAGTTATAACCAGAGAAATCGGACATCCCTGGCGAACGCCTCTGTTAATTGTGAACCTTCTTGTTATATTCAGATTACGATTATGGAGCTATTGATGTCATTATATAACATACTGACGAGTAATAAAATAGTCTCTAAAACCAATAAATTCAAGGTTTGAAAGAGAAATATAAGTTCAATTGTGTCGAATGCTTTTCGGAAGTCTAGAAATAAAATAAGAGCCTCAGATTGAACTAAATATGGATAATCAAGTAAATCTAAAATTACTCTTATATCACTGCTTATATGTCTTTTCTTAAGAAATCCATTTAGATTTTCTGAAATGATATCATTTAAACCTTCTTTTAATCTATTTGCAAAGACCAAGGACAGGATTTTGTAGTCAATTGTTAGAAGCGAGATAGGTTTTCAGTTATCTATATATAAAGTATCTTTTCCAGGTTTTTGAAGCAATGTTATAATACCTTGCTTCATTGGGATCATTTCATTGTAATACAGTCTTTGTACATAATAATGACGTCCCAAAAGTGCATGTAAAATTTGACAGATAAGCCATCAATACTTGGAGATTTACCTTTTTTCATAGAAAACAACACATTCTTTATCTCGTCTAAGGATAACACTGTATCGTGTATTGTAAATAAAAGTTATCCTATTTAGTTTGGATCTCTTTTAACTCCAATTCTTCCTCTGTAGTCAAATTATTCAAACTCATTATATATTCAAGTTTCTTATATACTAGTGTAATAATTGGACCAATACGCTGGTCCAGAAGACGTTCTCAAAAGTTAATAAATCAGTTTATATACCTCTTGAAAGTTCGCAGAGGTAAATAAATGTTTTTACGGACCTAGCAACAAGCGGTTGCCTTGGAAATGTAGCCATTGACCTTAACAACGTGGCATTTGCTCGGCAACAAAGTTGCCTAAATTGCCCCAAAAAATAACAAATAAAAATATGGTTTTTGCACAGGTCCGCAAATGCCCCGCAATCGCTTCCCGTTTTAAAGAAGTATCTGAAGCAGACAGAAGACGAATTGATGTTGTTTATATGTTACTTTGGAGATGTCACCAGTGCAAGTGCAGCTGATTGCTCTGACAACATGGTGTCTGCTCCAGATTCGACGTGTTTGATTTGCGATCTTCCCACGTATTGTTGTAGTATATAAGAAACCAAATGTTTACTCCTCGACAGGTCAGCAAACGCTTTGTCGCCTCGATTTGTTAAAACGATTTGTTTACAAACGTTTTAACAAATCTCGGTTTACAAAGGCGTTTGCAGACCGAGGAGTAAACATTTGCTGTTCATTTAACAGGTCTGATTCCTTTTCAAATGTAACTTTTTTCAGCTCTTTACTTCTTTTAATTGCATTAAATCTAACTTCATACTTAAAAAATTCCCATGATTTTTTATGATCCATATCAAAATTAGTAGCAAAAATCTCTTTCGCTATTTTTCTCACAGCTACATTAAAGTCCTCATCTTTCAGGAGAGAATTGTTGAATTTCCAATACCCCCATAATTTAGATGGTTCCCTGTCACTTCCAATTTTCAAAGAGATTTGTTTATGATCCATTAAAGGAGCACTTATATGAGAAATATCTTTAACAAGATGTAAAGCAGACGTTGAGATAAAAAATAGATCAATCCTAGACTTCAAAGTAAGTGAGTTATTAGACCAAGTATAATCTTGAGCATGTGGGTTAAGAATTGCCAACTATCAGTGAGAGAAGGGCTCTGAGCATAATGATGAGATTAGGTCTCTGTTTTGAGGATTTTTTCAAATTGTTTAGGTGGAAATCTATCCACAGAATCATCTGGGCATTCATTAAAGTCACCACAACAAAATATATAAACATCTTGATATTATTTGGAGATCCTTCAATTTGGAAATAATTTGAGTGGATAAGAGTCTATTTGCAGATTTAGAGTAATGACCATACAAGTTACATACAATAAAAGTAGCACATTCTTTAGTGTAAGAATAATCCACCTGCCATCTGCCGAAGCAGTTTCCAATACTGTACCTTTAAATGTATGAAAAAGAATTGAAACACTAGCTGAATGATTAGTGCCATGACTGAAGTAAACAAAATTACCCCACTGCATTTTCCGTTGTATCCTCTTCACTAGAGTGAGTTTCTTGTAATAAAATTAAATCATATCTTCTACAAAGTAAAAAAATTGCTTTTCTTTTTGTTATATCGCGAATACCCCTGACATTTAGTGATACAATATTAAAAGAACTGAAATTAAAATCCATAGTAAAAATAACCGAAAACAGAAATAAAAATAACTTACCAACTAGTGGTAGTAGAACTTAGCTGAGTTAAGTAAGCTACTGCAAAGGTGAGGCAGTAATGAACAATATAACAATCTTTGGAACACAGAATGTTTTGTATTTTTTATTTTCCCCTCCATCGGATAAGTCTATACAAAAGTCTTAAAAAGGATGCTTTGTTTTCGTTACAACCCCCTGCCGTTTTCCTGGACTGCGCAGGTGAACCGAAGATCGCATTTGATGTGTGGAAGAAGTTGTTCGACAACTACCTGCTTGCTATCAGGGGAGATGCTTTTTCTGCAGAGAGGAAAAGAGCTCTGCTAATTCACTGCTTAGGAACCGAAGGAAACCAAATCTACAACACCTTGCCACTCACTGCTGATACCTGCGAGGGAACTGTGCTTGCCTTAACAACGTTTTTCACTCCCAAATTGAACATTGTCGCCCAGGGGCGTCGTTAGACCCTTTTTACTGGGGCACGTGCCCCAGTATAAATCTGCTGTGCCCCAGTAAAATCTAAAGTTTGCGTTTCAACAATTTACTTCATTAGTCAGTGCATTAATTTAGATTGATAATCCCGGAAAAAATTAACACAGTATCCCAATTAACGCTTGTCAAAGTGTTCACCCAAAAACACAAACCTATAAGCATGCAGGATTCCATGTAAGCGTGCTCTTCTGAGCTTGCCAAATAGCCACTGCAGCACGGACACAGAAGTCCAGGGGAGTATTTCAGAAAGCAGGTTATGCAACATAAACGGGTAAATTAACCCACCAGCAATGTTGCTACAACGCTGGGTGTCAGCTGGGGAGTTAATTTATCCGGGTATGTCACATAACCTGCTTTCTGGAATACTCGGCACACAAGTCAGAATTGAGGCAGGCTAAGAAAACATTTTATTTTGACTAAAACATAAAAACAATAGTACATGCAGCTCAAAAAAACAGTATTTGCGCTCAAATGAATGCGAAAGAAATGCGCTTGTATTAGCTATTGATGTCCCTGCCAAAGCTAATATCAAACTTGCGTCCCTGAACTGTTGTATAGTGGGTTACGCAAGGGTAGTTTCTATAGCCTAGTAGTGCATTGTGCGCAGCAAGCTTGAAAGAAAAAAAGGGATATGAATTAGGGGCCGGTGCCCCAGTAGAGTTTTATGTCTAACAACGCCTCTGTTGTCGCCAAAAGATATCATTTCAGACAACAAGCTCAAGCTGTTGGTGAGTCGACCGATCACTATGTTGCAGCGCTGCGCGAGCTGGTGAAAGACTGCAAGTTCGGCGAGATGGAGAATGAAATGCTGCGCGATCAAATTGTAGAGAAAACAAATCTGCCTCGAATTCGTGAAAGGCTGTTAATGCAGGATACATTGACGTGGGACAGTGGAAATAGCTAGGCAAACGGAAGCTGCTATAGCTGATGCTACAAGAATTACTGAAGGCAATGCTAAGCATGTAGCTGTCATTCATGTAAAAAAAAAAATAGCGGGACAGCCAAAATATACAAAGAAACCAAATGCTACTCACATGTGCTATCGTTGCGGTTCAGTCAACCACCTAGCTAATGATAACTCATGTCCTGCCAAAGTCTATAAATGTAAAATATTTGGAAAAATCTGACATTTTGCTAGACTGTGCAAATCTCCTAAATCTGTTAATGTAGTGAATGCCTGAAGTTACTGTATTGACTGTACAAAACTGCTTAAATCCTGACATAAGTAAGCTAATGTGTACTGTTACTATAACTGCACCTACAACGCAGACCTGTACTGTCAAGTTACTAGTTGATACAGGGTCTGGTGTCTCTATACTGCCTGAATGTTTACAGTGACTATTTTAGTTCAAGTAAACTAAGTGAACCTAAAGCACAGCTTGTTACATATTCTAAAGAGAAGTTAAATGTGCTAGGATGTCTTAAAGCTGACCTTACTAGGCCTGAACGATTTCGGAAAATAAGATAATCGCGATTAATTTGCAATAGCTATTTAATATGCGTTTATTATGATGTATTATTAATATAGATATTGTAGCGATCTCAATTACTACGCAGAGAGGTTTTTCTGGAATGATCACTTTATTACTTCACATCAATGCACGTAAATCACTGCTACTAAACCGCAAGCACGAAGAGGCTCATCAACGATAGTTAATGGAGGTAACTCCAGTTCTATGAGCGGAGCGGAGCCCCATAGGGGAGCTTTACTCCTAATGGTTTACCCGCTGCCTAGTGCAGCCAATGACTGAAGATCAAAATGTACACACACCTGTCACTCACATAGGTGCCCTATATAAGGGGGTGACAGCCGTCACTCATCCTCCCAAATGTATCAAATACAGCCGGGTTGAATAAGTCGAGCTGGGCCTGCAGCCCTATGGGGCTCCACTCCACTCATAGAACTGGAGTTACCTCCATTAACTATCGTTCTATTTCGTGGAGCGAGCGAGGCCAGATATACCCCCAGCGAGACTAGATCTTATGACACAATCTCACAAGGCACCGAGGACACACCTGCCTATGTAAATAATACAAGGTCTGTCCTCCTGGTCAGGCCGCTACTATGAAACAGAGAGCCGTCCAGGGTGAAAAACAGGAGAGAGTTACTTAAAAACTCACGTTGTTTCTCTCGCCTGCGCAACAGCTAAGCTGGAGGGGCAACAGAACACATACAGTATAGACCTCTCAACTGAGAATGTCTGACTGTCCCACACTTGGCGATATAACCAACGAACAACTCGCATCTAGGGCCCACAAGAACCCGGCGAGTTTTCATCTCGCTACACCTGATCCACCAGCCATGCTGAGGACAGAATGCGCAAAAGATGAGGAGGAAACGTCCAACAGATACATTTACATTTAGTCATTTAGCAGACGCTCTTATCCAGAGCGACTTACAGTAAGTACAGGGACATTCCCCCGAGGCAAGTAGGGTGAAGTGCCTTGCCCAAGGACACAACGTCAGTTGGCATGACCGGGAATCGAACTGGCAACCTTCGGATTACTAGCCCGATTCCCTCACCGCTCAGCCACCTGACTCCCCGATATATATATATATATCCCCGAGATAATATCGCACAAATGGTGAAGGCGACGACCAAGATGCAAATCTCCTCCACTCCTACACCCCTGAGGATGGCGGCTGAGGCTGCCACTCCACGGGTGGAATGAGCCCGAATGCCAGGTGGCACGGGATATCTCATAGACTCGTACGTGAGATTAATAGCGTCGCAGAGCCAGTGAGAAAGTCTCTGTTTGGAGAGTGGCAAGCCAGCCCTCGATCCGCCGTAGCAGATCAGTAACTGGGGAGAAGATCTGATGCTTGCTGTGCATTCCAGATAGCGTGCGAGAGCGCGCACTGGGCACAGGCTATGTAAGCGTCTTTAGAAACTACTTCTCATTCCTCCAGGATGAGAAGTAGTTGATCAAGGAGTTTGTGGGGTTCATTGGATCTAGTCTTGTTTAATTTCAGGATCGTTAGCAGAGAGTGCAGATTCCCAGTGAGGTTTTGGCCATTCTCTGTCTGGCATACAGAGAAACTCTGGTCCTTTGATCCATCTCTTGCATCTTAGGAAGCGGTCTACTGTTAGTCCTCTAGAGGCTTCATCTTCAGGATTTTCCTTTGTGTTAATGTATCTCCATTAGGGCTGTCCCCACTCAGTCGACTAGTCGATTTTCTGGTCAATATGCTCTTGGTCGACTAAGATTTTTTTAGTCGAGCTGCCGTATGGCAGTGTGAGATCTGATTCCCGCTTGTGTCATCATTGCTGAATTAACTAAATATTCTACAGAAATTGTAGATTATATTTTTTAAGACAAATAAAGCAACTCTAAAAATATATAATTTAAAAGAAAAGGTGTTACTGTTTTCCCTTTCGTTAATCTGCGCTTTGTTTTGGTTTGGTAATTTGCACACAGCACGAGCATAATTGGCTGCCGAACTACAAACTCTGCCATAGCCTACTTTGTCGGTGTTATTAGTCAAAATGGCAAAGAAATCTGTGGTATGGCAGCATTTCATGAAAGTACATTTACAAAGTACCGAAAAAGGTTGAATGCAAACTCTGCAAACAACGGTTTATTTTTTTTATAGTTACCACCTACCACCGGAAAAACGTAAGTTGGCCTAGCCCTACTTCGCTAATGCTAACGTGCTGGGTTGAAAAATGAATATGCCTATTATAAGAATCACATCCAAATCGAATGACATTATCTTCTCCGGCCAAGACAACAAAATCTTTCTCTGTTGCACCGTTCCCCACTCAGCTTCTACGTAAGTTCGAATGCTGCAAGTTTTCAGGCAGTGATAAGCGCGCTCTGATGATATGCATGTTAAACAAACAATATTTTTAATTTGTAGTACATTGTAAGAGATACTAAATACCATCGGCATTCGGTTACAACAGGACTGGTGATACGAGTCTTATTATTAGTAGGCTATTAGTGGCTGAATCTGCGATGTCCAACAGCGAGTCAGATCGGGAAAAAGTTTTAAGTTTTTTTTTGTAAAAAAAAAAAAGCGTTTCAAATTTCGATTAGTCGATTTTCAGACGTTTTAGTCGAGTCTTGGTCGACCAAAGAAAATCTTAGTCGGGGACAGCCCTAATCTCCATTGTGACACGTTAGTAGCATCTCTTATGACTGAGATCCAGTTTGCTACAAAGGTTTGGAAGCGTTTGGTTTCGTTGTTGATGTACTTAAGCACTGTTATGCTATCAGTCCAAAAAACAGACTAGTCCAGTTGAAGCTCTAATTCTTTTTGCAGCATTGTGTCAACTCTGACAGCTAGGACTGCAGCTGTAAGCTCCATTCTGGGAATCGTCATTTGTTTCAGTTGGGCGACTCTGGATTTACACATTATGAACACAACATGCAGTTCTCCGTTTTTGTTTTCCAATCTTAGATATGACACAGTACCGTAGCCACTTTCGCAGGCGTCTGAAAAGTGGTGCAGCTGTGCATATTGGATTTGACCATGGCTTGTGGGCTTCATGCACCATTCAATTCCATCCACAGTTTGTTTCTACAGAGATCCTGCATAATCAGTTTGCCTGGCAGAGTAAATGGTGCTAGAAATCCCAAAAGGTCGTATATAGAGCCTACCACGGACAAGATGCCACGTCTTGTGTGTGGTCGGTCCTGGGTAGTGATCCTAAACTTGAACACATCCATTTCAACGTACCACTGTAATCCAAGTGCTCTTTCCATTGGCAGGTTGTCTTGGTACTTACCATTTGAACGGCTTCCTGTTCCGAAGGCATGGATTTCAGACAATCATCTACATAGCCGGTAGTAAGTCGAACTTGTTCCCGGTGAGGGTTGGACTCCGCCAGGGCTGCCCTTTGTCACCGATTCTGTTCATAACTTATATGGACAGAATTTCTAGGCGCAGCCAGGGCGTTGAGGGGGTCCGGTTCGGTGACCTCAGGATCGGGTCGCTGCTTTTTGCGGATGATGTGGTCCTGTTGGCTTCATCGGGCCGTGACCTCCAGCTCTCACTGGAGCGGTTCGCAACCGAATGCGAAGCGGCTGGGATGGGAATCAGCACCTCCAAATCTGAGGCCATGGTTATCGACCGGAAAAAGGTGGAGTGCAATCTCCGGGTCGGGGAGGAGATCTTGTCCCAAGCGGAGGAGTTCAAGTATCTCGGGGTCTTGTTCACGAATGAGGGAAGGATGGAGCGTGAGATCGACAGGCGGATCGGTGCGGCGTCCGCAGTGATGTGGGCTCTGCATCGGTCCGTCGTGGTGAAGAAGGAGCTGAGTCGAAAGGCGAAGCTCTCTATTTACCAGTCGATCTACGTTCCTACCCTCACCTATGGTCACGAACTGTGGGTAGTGACCGAAAGAACGGGTCTGCCTCAGACAGGGGAGAGAAAGAGTTTAGACATTTAGTTGGGTCAGTCATAGAGGGTGAGTTGGTAGGAAAGGTGGGTTCAGGGAACCGACTGCTAATGTCAGCAACTTTTTTCTCAAAGAAGGAGGAGAAGTCGTCTGCTGTCAGGGTGGAGGAGGGGGGTGGGGGAGGTGGGTTAAGAAGGATGGAGAAGGTAGAGAAAAGTTTGTGAGGGTTTGAAGCAGAGTTAATTTTGTTCAGGAAGTAGTGGGTTTTTAGCATCAGTTATGCGGGCAGAGAATGATTTAAGGAGGGAGTGATACTTATCAAGGTCCAGACCGTCTTTGGACTTGCGCCATCTCCTCTCAGCTGCCCGAAGGATGGACCGTGCTTCACGAATAACATCCGTGAGCCACGGGCAGGAGGGAGAAGATCGTGCAGGCCTGGTTGACAGGGGACAAAGAGTGTCGAGTGATGCAGTTAGTGTGGATAACAGGGTGTTGGTGGCAGTGTTGGTGGGGTGGGACATGAACTCGTCAATGGGAGGGAGGATGTTACAATGGAGGAGAAATGGGAGGGGGATAGGGAGCGGAGGTTGCGGCGGAAAGTTACGAGGGGAGGTAGAAGGAGTTGGAGGGAGAGAGACGAAGAATTGGATAAAGGAGTGATCAGAAATATGTGGTGGGGTTACAGAGGTTAAGTCAGTGATACAGTTACGTGTCAGGATGAGGTCTAGCTGTTTTCCTGCCTTGTGGGTCGCCGGTGTGTTCAGCAGCGTCAGCTCAAAGGAAGTCAAATGAGACTTGAAGTCGACGGCCTGCGTTTCTTCGAGGTGGATGTTGAAGTCCCCAAGGATTATCAGCGGTGTTCCATCATCCGGGAGGACGCTGAGGAGCATTTCCAGCTCCTCCACAAAGTCGGCTAGCGGCCCTGGTGGGCGATAGAGGACAACTACGAATGCTTTGATAGGATCAGTTAGCATCACATAATGGTGTTCAAATGATTTGGCAGTAACAGAGAGTGGGGTGGATGTGTATTTAATATGTGGGGAAAGAAGCAAACCTGTCCCACCACCTCGCCCAGTGAGCTTCATACTGCAAGGGATCCCCATCATAAACAGGGATGTCTCTTGGTGGTAAAGTAGAAGAGAGACTTTGTTGAGCCAGAAGTGCAGTGATGTCATTTTGCCTCTGAATTAGGTTACAGACACTGTCTTGGTTACCATAATTCGGTACAGGGGTTGTGGTGTGAATATGCACCTGCACACCTTTTTGCCTATGAGTCTGTACATTTGGCCTTCGAAAAGAGTATTGACTTGCATGGGTCATATCATGAGCTGTTGCAGAGAAAGTTGTTTCTTTTGCTCTCACGACTGGTTGCGGGTAGCATGATCCAGTTCCCATGCACATATCCTGTCTTTGTTGCACCTGATCAGGTATATATCCATCTGCATGTGGATTCAATTGAGCCGATAAGTCCTTTGGAGCAGCAAATATCCTAAAATAAGAGTTCATCCCATCAGATACTTCTCAGCTGCTTCTTGATCCCATGGTCCCAAGTGCCTTGATTTTTGCATTGGTTGCTGCCAGTTCAGTATCTAGTTCCAGTTGTTCTTTCCTTTTCTTCAACTGTTCCTTTTGTGCCTCAAGCTCATGTTTGATTTTTAGGGCGGCAACCCGTTCCATTAGAGCAGCCTTTTCTGCCTGAGCCCTGATGCGTGCAGAGGACGCATCAGATTTGGAGTTTGATTTTGAGGCATTAGAAACACTATCATCAGGTCCAATGTCACCCGAGATTACGTCACTGGATAGCCACACCTTTACATCTTTTATATGGCCGTCCAAAGTTTCCTTTCTTTGTTGAAGCCACTGATTTTGCTTTTCAGGTTCAATTTCAGGCAATGGTAAGTTCACCAATAACTCATGTTGTTCTTTGGCTTCATCACAGAGCATTAGTAAGTGAACCACGTTTGAGTGCACTTCATTTGCATTTTCCTTTGTTCTCATAAGCCCCTTTTGACTTTCCATCAACTTGTTAGCTTGTTTCAGTTTCAGGATTATTGTCTTTTGATACTTTTCGATCAGTGCCATCTAGTGACTTAACATCAGACATATTCGTTTTATCTTAACTTCATTGGCATATGTATGCTGACGGCGCGATCTTTCAGACAAACAATATCGTTATAAGAATGTAGCATCCAGTCAAATAACCCCATTATATTAGCTGTTTCTCTGTTCTCTGTCGGCTTGTACAGCATTCAAGCGTGATTAATGCTGCCAATACACTCTACCTGCGCATTGAGATTCAGAGTTTCCAATCTCCATCCAGCGCAGGTGACGACAATGTTTCTTGATTGGGGATAGCGGCCAGGTTTTTGTAAAACAAGAAATCCTTTCCCGTTTGGAGCTCAAGTTCCAATAAAAAGAGCCAGTTCTCACTTAATGTAATGGCACTATTCTAGGTTTTTGCCATTATACACAGGTAGGAGTTTGGTGATCTTACGCAGACAATGTAACAGATTTTCCAGTCCTTGTTTGTAGTTTGTTGCAGTTTATTATGCGTAGTTGTAGGTTGACATACCAGATTCCAAATGTCGTTGGTGGTTTGTGATGTGGTCTGTTCTCTCCTCTGTTTACTGGTCTGGTGAGAACTGTGTGCCTTCACTTTACCTGTGCCCCCACCCTTCCTGTCACCTGTGCCCCCCTAAATACAGAACCTTATGCCTCCAATGACTGTCACCCAGTGTCCAAAATAATATGACATGCCACACAAATGGCTCCTACACTACCAAAGGTAACAATCGTGCTGGCTTGCGGATTGCCAGATGGTCTGCTCGCCCGATGGAGTTTGACTATGACGTTCAATACAGACAAGGATCTTTGAACTATGTCGCTGACTGCCTTTCTGGACTTCCCCTTCCGGAGACTGACACTGCATGTGCAGAGAATGTGGAATCTGTGGCGACTATTTTGACTGACCTGAGTGCTGTTTATGGAAAAGACTTCCAGTCTGCGTGCAGTGCCTGCCCTGTGTTCACAAAGCTCCGTGCACAGATACGGAAATGCTGGCCCTCACAACCTCACTTGACCCTGACTTGCAACCGTTTTACCTGATCTGCCATGAGCTGGCAGTCGTGGATGACTGTCTTGTCAGAGGTACTCATCGGTTGCTTGTGCCTGAGGCATTGCAAAAGAGACTCATTGATATTGCTCATGAAACACACCAAGGTGTTGTTCGCACAAAACAACGCCTCAGAGAACTACTGGTTGCACACAATAGACAGTCAGACAGAGATACTAATCAAGTTTCAAATGTATTTGTCAGGTGCACAGAACAACACAAGGTCAGACTGGGCACTGAAATTCTTGGGACAAGACAACGCAAAGCAACCTAGCATAACATAACATATAAGTACGAAGAACATAGATCACTTATCTTATCTATGATAAGCTCAAATAAAATTAAAAATATAATGATAAACCTCCTAATATACAAAATAGTATACAATATACTAGACCTCAATACACATAATGACCTATACTAACCTTATAGACCTATACTAACCTAAGACAAGACCTAAACTAACCTAAGACAAGACCTACAGGTAGGTCCATAAATATTTGGACATTGACACAATTTTCATCATTTTGGCTCTGTATACCACCACAATGGATTTGAAATGAAACAATTTAAGTTTTAAGTGCAGACTTTCAGCTTTAATTTCAGGGTATTTACATCCAAATCAGGTGAACGGTGTAGGAATTACAATACATTTTATATGTGGCCCCCCCCTTTTTAAGGGACCAAAAGTAATTGGACAATTGGCTGCTCAGCTGTTCCATGGCCAGGTGTATGTTATTCCCTCATGGGAGTTCGTTATTTCATTGACAAGGAGCAGATAAAAGGTCTAGAGTTCATTTCAAGTATGGTATTTGTGTTTGGAATCTGTTGCTGTCAACTCTCAATATGAAGTCCAAAGAGCTGTCACCATCAGTGAAGCAAGCCATCGTTAGGCTGAAAAATCAAAACAAACCTATCAGAGAGATAGCAAAAACATTAGGTGTGGCCAAATCAACTGTTTGGTACATTCTTAAAAAGAAAGAACGCACTGGTGAGCTCAGCAACACCAAAAGACCCGGAAGACCACGGAAAACAACTGTGGTGGATGACAGAAGAATTCTTTCCCTGGTGAAGAAAAACCCCTTCACAACAGTTGGCCAGATCAAGAACACTCTCCAGGAGGTAGGCGTATCTGTGTCAAAGTCAAAAATTAAGAGAAGACTTCACCAGAGTAAATACAGAGGGTTCACCACAATATGTAAACCATTGGTGAGTCTCAAAAACAGGAAGACCAGATTAGAGTTTGCCAAAAAACATCTAAAAGACCCTGTACAGTTCTGGAACAACATCCTATGGACAGATGAGACCAAGATCAACTTGTACCAGAATGATGGGAAGAGAAGAGTATGGAGAAGGGAAGGAACTGCTCATGATCCAAAGCATACCACCTCATCAGTGAAGCATGGTGGAGGTAGTGTTATGGCGTGGGCATGTATGGCTGCCAATGGAACTGGTTCCCTTGTATTTATCGATGATGTGACTGCTGACAAAAGCAGTAGGATGAATTCTGATGTGTTTCTGGCAATATTATCTGCTCAGATTCAGCCAAATGCTTCAGAACTCATAGGACGGCGCTTTCGCATACTGCGAAAGCAACCAAAGAGTTTTTTAAGGCAAAGAAGTGGAATGTTCTGCAATGGCCAAGTCAATCACCTGACCTAAATCCAATTGAGCATGCATTTCACTTGCTAAAGACAAAACTAAAGGGAAAATGCCCCAAGAACAAGCAGGAACTGAAGACAGTTGCAGTAGAGGCCTGGCAGAGCATCACCAGGGACGAAACCCAGCGTCTGGTGATGTCTATGGGTTCCAGACTTCAGGCTGTCATTGACTGCAAAGGATTTGCAACCAAGTATTAAAAGTGACAATTAGATTTATGATTATGTTAGTTTGTCCAATTATTTTTGGACCCTTAAAAAGGGGGGGGCACATATAAAATGTGTTGTAATTCCTACACCGTTCACCTGATTTGCATGTAAATACCCTGAAATTAAAGCTGAAAGTCTGCACTTAAAGCACACCTTGATTGTTTCATTTCAAATCCATTGTGGTGGTATACAGAGCCAAAATGATGAAAATTGTGTCAATGTCCAAATATTTATGGACCTAACTGTATACTAACCTAAGACAAAGTGGGGAGTTAGCGCAATAGTGCAATATTGAGCTGAAAGTGACAGTGTGTAAAGTGACTAGTAAGAAATGTATCAATGTAAAGTGACTAGTGAGAAGTGTATCAATGTCCATATCAATTTCCATTCAGAAGCCTGTCATGTCACCGATTCACACAACCTGTGGCCTTCCCGTTAGGAAGTTGAGGATCCACTTGCAGATGGAGGCGCTTAGTCCCAGGTCCACAAGGTTGGAGACCAGTCTGGAGGGGATGATGGTGTTGAATGCTAAGCTGTAGTCAATGAACATCATCCTAATAAAGAACTGTACAACTTGCAGACAACAATAAGTCGACCATTACATACGATGCTCCACTTCAACCTGTGCCCCTACCAGCTGCGGCCTGGGAGAAGGTTTCAGTGGACATTGAGTGCGATGGTAAGGTAGACAAGAGAAGACAAGTAAAAGACATGTTTCCAAGTTCCTCTGCTTCGGTGTTGAATTATTTATAGTCTATGCACGACACAACAGTACACAATACCCAAACCCAGATATTATAATTGATTTAATTCTTCAATATTAAATGAAACCAGTAACCACTCCCGACTCGTTTCAATGACCAGTCAGTGACCAAACAAGCCTACAGCCCAACACTAGCTAGCTGAAATAGCCACACTGATGTACTTTCATTATTTTCCCCATTGACATAACATACCAGCTAACATACTACATAATGGCAGACGTATGACGTAGCAGTGGCAGTGATTGTTTGCTTTGCAGACGTATGGCGTAGCGGTGGCAGTGATTGTTAGCTTTGCAGACGTAGCGGTGGCATTGATTGTTAGCTTTGCAGACAGGTCACATGTCACACGCGCTAATGCAATGTTTACAAAGGTAACGTCGCCGCTATCAAAGCTCCCACACGTACTACGTTGCTATGTCGCCGCCATCGCCCCCATTGGGAACCAATGATAAAAAGGCTGAGATGACACGGACATTGTGGGCAAAGCTTGTCTACATTGTATGCTGTTCGGGCGTGCGAGGGCACTTGTCACTCCCCATACTTTGATGGCATACGTCACAGTGACCTAGCATCGGCGGCGTCTCAAGTCGGACAAAAAGTCTAACCAGTATTCACTGCTTCAAGTCAGCCAGCTGCAGCCGGCTGTTGGCACCGCCGGCGCTGCATGAATTCGAACACACCTAATGAAAGAATAATTTGCAGCAGCTTGGCTTACTATCTTTGCACATCCCCTTCACTCTGATTGGTCCTCTGGTCTGCAGCGAGTTTCCTACAAATATCTTGACTCGAGAACCGGTTAACAAACAGAACAATGTTAATATTTTGCTGGTGTCCTTTTTATAATCCAATGGAGTTCAGTAGGCTACCACAATTGAACTAATGCGATTAATAAAGGCATTTGCAATGAAATGAAACTAAGCGTAGCAAGGAAAACAGGGAAATTCTGTTTAGTTATAAGCTAATTCGCTTTTACAACCGATTATCAGCTGCTTTCAAAGGGGCTGGCTAGCGAACAGAACGACAATATAAAATGGAAATAGCCTATTTTCAGTAAAGATAAGTGAATTTTGTTATATAAATGAATGTGTTTACTGATGTCAAAACTGCCAGCACATTGCAAATGTACAAGCGCTCTATGGTGAATTAGGCCTACAATTATGAAAATTGGCTCAACTATTGTGTATGTAATGACTTCTGTTATAAACTAAATGTTTAGATGTTTGTGGTGGTAAGGTGCAATTTAACAGAGAACGAATATAGAACATTTTGATCAACATAACACAAGCAATTTATTACGTAGGAAACGGCAGACAAATGAAGGCTACATAATCATTTGCATTAATGTAGGTTAGCACAGTATTGGCAATTTGACGAGAATAGATGTGGATGTTGAACAAGTACTTCAGAGATTACAGTGAATTTCAATTGTGATCTGACAAATATAGGTACCAAAATCATTGAGAAGAACTGTCATCACCAGCTGCATCACGGGCACTGCACTATCCATCTATAATTCCAGAAATATGTGTGTGTGACCGACAGCATCGCGGGCACTGTGCCTTATCTATAATTTCAGGAATCTGTGTGTGTGTGTCACCAATTCTATCACGGGCACTTTACACTAGTGGAAAAAGAAAGAACATAAAAAGTCTAAATTGCAGGTCAAGTAGTTGTAAAACATACTTGCACTGTCAGAAAAATGGGCTAGCTAACAGAAAGACAATATAAAGTGGGTTCTTTATTTCAGTATAGATCAGTGCATTTTGTTACATGAATTAATGTGTTTGCGTGAAGGTGTGATTTTGCATGATGCAAAACTCAACCTGCATATTGCAAATGTGCACAAAGTCCAATTAAACTAACCAACATTATAATCACCACCTGCATCACAGGTATAGGCACTGGACTATCTACAATTCCAGAAATCTCTGTGCGTGTGCCACCAAATCAACTAGGCAATATCATGCACCACTGTGCATCTATCTATAGTTTCAGGAATCTGTGTTTGTGTGTCTTCCCGACATCTTAATCACCAACTGCACTAGTTTATTATTAAGATGCAACTCAGACTAGTTATGGACAGACTAGCTAAAGTGCTACTCAGACTACCTAAAGACAGCCTCAGTTTAGATTAGTTATGTTCATATGAGTACCTGTAGGGCGGAATTTTGTAGGACTGTGTGGTCCCACTGTTTTAACCTGTATGTGTGTTCTCAACAGCTTTGGGAAGCAGCTTGGAGGCAGAAGAGGCTGTGAATGCATCACTTTAGAGCCATCAGAAATGATTGTGGTGAGTAGTAAAGACTTCTCGCCCTCTCTCTTTCTCTACCACCCCCCCCCCCCACCCCCCTCTAGATCGGGGGTACTCAATAGGTGGACTCCGGTCCGGATCCGGACCCAGACGCAATACAATTTGGACCAAAGCCAAAATCAACATTCTAATTTAGTCATGATCCAAGCGAGTTTTCATTGGCGCGTGATTTTGCGCTATAGCCTATATTTTTTCCTACTAGATGTGGTTTCCCTCTTCCGTGTCCAATCCAAAGGTCCAATCAGGAGCTGTAATAACTGTAATCACCATGACAACTCACTCACTCAACGTTGGACGCAACCTCTGTGGGTCACGCAGGTTGTGTGTGTCATTCGCAACAACGCAGGCTAATCGATTTGCTAACGGTACCTGTTTCTTCCTTAGCTAAAATCATGGCATGACAAAACCCGAAAAACTTCAGACAGGGGGCTGACAAGTATGCATTTGTGCTGCGGTGGGGAGCACAAAACCAATGTGATTAATCTGCAATGAGACGGTTTCCCTTGTCAAAAGTGGTAACTATGACACAAAGCATAGACACTTTGAACAAAATTACCCCCAGAACTCTGAGGTAAGGGCCAGAAAAATAAACCATCACTGTTCCGGACTCTGGACTGAATGGAAATTTGGTGAGTGGACCTTTTGGGTTTCTAATTGAGTACCCCTGCTCTAGATGTTAGAAAACTGAATTGTGTCCATACGACGTCACCTACATAACATGATCATATTATAGAATAACACGATAATCTGAAGATAGATAGACTTTCTACACCAATTATATCTCTTGGTCCAATGATGTCATAGCATCCG
Source organism: Osmerus eperlanus (assembly GCF_963692335.1). Lineage (NCBI taxonomy): Eukaryota > Metazoa > Chordata > Actinopteri > Osmeriformes > Osmeridae > Osmerus > Osmerus eperlanus. Next base: position 7,454,180 of record NC_085044.1, on the reverse strand, counting down.
TAAACCCCTCAATGTGTGTGTGTTGTATCATTGTAAAGTAAGTGTTATTATGCCACTTGTACGTGTCATAGAGAGAGACAGGTAAAGAGGGAGATTGAGAGAGATAGCAGGGGGTGAGAGAGAGAGAGAGAGAGAGAGAGAGAGAGAGAGAGAGACAGACAGAGACAGACAGACAGACAGACAGAGAGAGAGAGAGAGAGAGAGAGAGAGAGAGAGAGAGAGAGAGAGAGAGAGAGAGAGAGAGAGAGAGAGAGAGAGAGAGAGAGAGAGAGAGAGAGAGAGAGAGAGAGAGAGAGAGAGAGAGAGAGAGAGAGAGAGAGAGAGAGAGAGAGAGAGAGAGAGAGAGAGAGAGAGAGAGAGAGAGAGAGAGAGAGAGAGAGAGAGAGAGAGAGAGAGAGAGAGAGAGAGAGAGAGAGAGAGAGAGAGAGAGAGAGAGAGAGAGAGAGAGAGGGCAGGAAATGGTGTTCTCTATTAGGTTAGGAGTGCCTGTGGCTTGGCTGGGTACTCTCCTGGTTATCATCCCAGGGGAGATGGGGGGGATGAAGGAGGAGCAGGAATATGATGAAAAGAAGGAAGATGAGGAAGTCAGGGAAATGAAAGTAGGCACTGTGAATAGATTGAGGGGCTGATTTTCAGAGACGGTAAGGGGGAGGAGAGAGGGCCGTGAAGGGAAGGGGCAAAGAGATGGGAGAGGGAGAAGGAGGGAGGTAAAGAGGGCAGAGGAGGAGGGCTTGGAGGGCAGTGAAGGGAAGAGGTGGAAAAAAGGAGGTGGGGAGGGCAGAGGGAGGGAGGTGGGGTGGGAGGGAGGGAGGGAGAGGGAGGGAGGGAGAGGGAGGGAGGGGAAATTACATAAACTTATTCATATGCCACTATTTTCTCCCCTTATCTCCTCCTTACTGAAATCTGGTCAACAAGCAAGCAAGCCAGCAGTAATCTAGTTAACCAGTCTGCAAGCCAGTCAACTAATCAGCCAACCGGTTGGTGTTTTTCTGAACCTTTGTGAGTGTAGCTAGCCAGTGTTCAATAGGCCCAGTGTTCAAGTTCCAGGAAGTCAGTGTTCACACATGATGTCTCAGCTGCTGAGGATCCACTGGTTGGGACTGGATGATCCACCAAGAGTATAGGGAGAGAGACAAGCACACACAGTAGGTTTAGGGGTTAAACAACAAACACAAATCTTATTTTCTGTAACAGCCTGAATCGGAAAATGTTTCTTACCTAGAAAGGATGCGACACCTAAAGAATCATGTTTTTCCTCTTTCTGAAGTTAATTTGTCTCTCTTACATTTTACGAGTTGACACTTATGCTTAGCAGTTTAGATATTATGTTGTCTGTGTTACGCTAAAGTTAGGTAACAAGGAAACAAAACATTGCTCTGGAGTCAACAGAGGACTAGAGGGGGGCGCAGGCATAAATGCTATGGCCGGAATATGCAGTGTGAGACTGGAGAGGATATTTGTGTATTTACGGTTTCCTGCAGGAAGTGGGGCCTCTTTGTGTGAGCCCTGAGGTACTGCTCTAAGAGCCACATGACTTGGGCTCTGCACAGTATTCTGAGAGGATGCGCGCTCTAGAACCCTGGCTCTGACGCACACACAACCTCGCCGTCTGTTGTTCTGTCTGTCCGTGCCGTCCATCACCAGGTGTTCACTGGTGTGTTCTGGATGCCGTGACGATGAGCACCCAGCGTTGGCACAGGCTCTCCATGCTTTGGAAGTATTGGATGTTCAACCAGGACACCTCGGACACAGCCAATCCGAACGCAGAAGAGCCTGGTCAGAACGTGGAACCACAGAATCAGAATGTAGAATTTAGCGATCGGAACCCAGACTCTCGAAGCCCAAGTTCTAGTGAGAGTTCGGTGAGATGGAGTGTGTGTTCTGAGGCGTGTGGCGATGGTGTGTTCCAGGTGGAAAACGGTGGAGAGGGGGATGACGGCGCCCTGCAGAGAGAAACGTCCAAGAGACGGTCCCGGCGCCACTTCCGCAAGGTCAACTCCCGGGGAGAACGGGAGCTCATCACGGATGGCCAGGACCTGGGCTGCCATACGGTAAGAACATCTGGCTAACAGGCAGTCACATGTTAGCAACATGCTAACTCCAAGGTGCTAAGTTAGCTGTGTAGCGTGGTGTGTCTGGGTACTGAGAGAACTTGAAGAAAAAACAACTCCTGAACTGGAGGCAAAATGTATGACAGTCAGGACTTTCTCTCCCTATCTTTTTCTCTGTATCTCTCACCCTCACTCTGCTTTGTTCTCAATGGTGTGCATGGAGTCACTTCAGATCAAATTATACCACTAATTCACCACAGTTTAATAATATATGCTAATTAAACAGTCATCTTGACCTCTGAGGGAGCTCTGTCAAAAGCTCTTTAGTCAGACTTGATCAATAGTAGAGTGTGAGTGAGTGAGTGAGTGAGTGAGTGAGTGAGTGTGTGTTTGTGCATGTATGTGTGTTAGAGGGGGAATTTCCCCTGTGTTGATAGAATCCCTCAAGCATCAGGGTGCCACAGTTACCAGTTCTCAGTTATCACTCTGGCCCATGTTGGTACACACACACACACACACCCTGGTGTATGGCATGGTAGACTGGACTCTGATCCTGTGGAAGGTCGATAGTTTCCCTGGTCTCCTAGCTACGTGATTCCTGCTGTCCAAACCACACACCCTCACTACTGTCACTGTCAACACTGATGACCCTCCCCCCATGACCCTCCTCTCTCTGTCTCTCTCTCTTACTCTTTCTCTCTCTATATTTGTCTCTCACTTTCTCTCTCTTACTCTTAGACTTTCTATCCTTCATCTTGGTGTGTGTGTTAAGTCACTGAGATGCAGGCACATGCTTTTGTTTGAGATGAGATTAGGTGAGCGCAAGTCATCTGAACTCCTGTGATGACTGACCTGGCTGACAGTTTGGCTGTCTGGCTGTCTGTTTAACTGGGTGACTTAATCAATGGATGACTCAATGACTGTCTGTTTGTCAGCCCTGGCTGACTGCTTGACTGGCTGACTGCTTGGTTGGTTGATTAGATGGCTATTTCACTGGTTTATAGCTGGCTGGCGTTTGACTAGCTGGTGGACTTCCTGGCTGTTGACCAGCTGACTGGTAGGTTGGATGTCTGTCTGTCTGTGGAGACAGCAGGTACACATGTAAGTGACTGCTGAAACCAAAACTGCTGTCTGATGTTTTTCCTCAGAGAGACAACAGAGTAATGTATCGAGAGGGAGGGAGAGAGAGTCTACACAGAAGGGGAGAGAGATGATGAAGGCTAAATGATGACCTAGTCTGTTGTAACGGACTCTTATTGATCCAGCAACATAATATGCTCTTCTGGGAGGAGGATGATGATGGTGGTGACAATGATTATGAAGATGACGACAACGATTATGAAGATGATGGCAATGATGATTCCAAAGCCTCAGAAAGCCACACACACTCTCTTTTTTCCTCTTTATCTGCGTTTCTCTCTGTCTCTCTCATCCCTCCCTTGCCTTGTAGAGATATTACAGAGCTCTGCTGGCTGGTCTATTGCATGGCTCGTTAATTTTACATGAGCCTCAGTGCTGAGCAGTGGCCAGTGGAGATATCTTAATGGACGATTAAAGCCATCTCATCACTCTTGCTTGTTGTCTCAACATCCATTCTAAACTATATTTACATTACACTCACTCTCACCCTTATCCATCTCCCCCCACTATCTCACCCTCATCCTTTCACCCGCATCTATCTAACGTCATCCTTTCATTTTTATCCATCTATCTTCTTAAATGTTTTTGTCAAGCAGGGTTGTTTTTCAGCTGTTAAGCAATGATACACATGCAACAAGGATATAAACTAGTGCAAGCTTGATGAAAGTGTCTGCTCTGTTGCACATGCAACAATGAAACCAGGCTGCTAGTCAACGGCATGCGGTATCCAACTTCCTGCTTGCGGTCGCCATCTTCCTGTCAGTCTGCAAAACGTCTGCTGCATGTCTGTTCCGTTTTGCATCTTCTGTGCAAGAGAATGTGGCAGGGCCTGCAGACCATCACAAACTACAAATTGAGGCCAGCATCAAACGGCCTGAGCCAACAAATCTCCAATTATTCTAATCTGAGGTGCGCTGGACATTATGTAAATTAAACGCTCACAAGGCTTCTGGTCCAGACAGAATAACCCTAGAGCAGGGATCACCAACCTTTTTGAAATTGAGAGCTACTTCATGGGTACTGAGTCAAACGAAGGGCTACCAGTTTGATACACTGAGATTCTGAAATAAAAAATTTGCTCAGTTTACCTTTAGTTATATATTATTATTAATGATTAATGATACACATCCATGTGAAGAAGACACTGATCACGTTAATGATTTCTCACAATAATTATCAACAATGACTTAACAAGGTGGGAAACAGATAATATCAATATTCAACACTTTATTTCTATTAATCTCAGCAATTGTTTAAATTTTCAGATGATCACTTCTACAACATTTCATAGAAAAATGTCCCATTTTCACTAGCCACTGACAAACCCTTTTAACAAATCATGAACTATATTGCTTTTTCTCCCCGTAGCGCGCTACCTGATGGGTAGTTAGCATGGTAGCTTTTGTGACACGTAGTGAAGGTTCTCTCCACATTGTGCCGCTTTGCCGTCGCCACATTCGCCCCGCAAATGAGACACACGTAGCTTTCTTTCACAGAAGTAAAAAAGAACTATTCCTGTGAAAATTAAGTTTTCTGCCATGTTTTTGGGGTAAGAAACCCCGAACGCTGAAGTTTTGTCATGCGCACAATACTGGTTTTTACTTTTATCAATAAAAGCATTTTTTTTATGAATTTTTAAGATATTGTCATTTTCAAATCTATATAAATGCAAGTGTGATTAAAAAAGAATAGCAACAGAATACATTTTTATTTTAGACGCAGCTCACTGGTGAGTTGTGCTATTTTTTTAACAGGCCTGCGGGCGACTCATGTGGTCCTTGGGGGCGACCTGGTGCCCGCGGGCACCGTGTTGGTGACCCCTGCCCTAGAGTCATCAAAAGCTGCTCTACACATCTGGCTCCTGTCTTCACAGACAAGTGCTTCAAGATGACTACGATAGTGCCAGTAGCCAGGAAAACCAGGGTGGCCAGTCTAAGTGACTACCATCTTGTGGCACTCACTCCAGTTGTCATGAAGTGTCTGGAGAAGTTAGTTATGGCACACAACAACACAGTCATACATACTCACACCAGCTTTCCTACAGAGCAAACATGTCAGTGGACGACTACATTTTTCTGTAGTATCTGGACAAAAGGGACACCTATGCCAGGATGCTATTCATAGACTTCAGCTCTGCCTTCCAGGGCTCCATACAAACCTTTTCTACTAGGAGCACTGTAGCCCCTAACTGAAGATTCGAGGGGCACAGGCAGAACATTTATGGGCGCTATTTGTGTGCCAAAAGGGAGACATTTGCCGACCTCCCAACTCCTTACAGGAGCATTTGTACAAGTTCAAATAACTGTTGTGGCGCAACATTTATTAATTTCTCTACAAAATGTTCGCTAATTGCACAGTAGTATGTGCTTGCTGTGAGCTGATACAGTAACCGGTCCACCGTTCTATCCAACGTTACACAACCAATTAAACTTCATCGTTATATTCTTAACTTTAATGCAGTATTTAGATTGGTTAATATTAGCCGTCAATCACTCCCTTTGTGAGACACCCAAGCGACACACACGTGTGTAGATGACATTACCCACACATTTGAGTAATCACTCATGGACCCTCCCTCCTCACACACGTTAGCCAACTCTGGCAGACTTGCTCCCTCCTTGTTTTTCAACATCAAAAAAAGAAAATAAAAAGTCTAATTTGCAGGTCCCACATGTGCAAGTAGTTGTAAAAAGTACTTTCATGGTCTCCAAAAATGTTCACAAAATGTGACCATTTGGTTGCAGTCTAGAGCCCTGGCCTTCAACATCACTCTTCCCACCAAACTGGTCTCAAAGATGGGAGAACAGGGTCTGGGCAGCTCCATATCCAAATGAATCCTGGATTTCCTTACAGATGGACCATTACATTTACATTTAGCTGACGCTCTTATCCAGAGCGACTTACAATAAGTACAGGGCCATTCCCCCGAGGCAAGTAGGGTGAAGTGCTTTGCCCAAGGACACAGCGTCATTTTGCACGGCCGGGAATCGAACCAGCAACTTTCTGATTACTAGCCCAATTCCCTAACCGCTCAGCCACCTGACCATACATGGTGAGGATACGATAACTACGATAACTGCCTTGGATTCGCTGTACACCTATGACAAACAGAGCAGCAACCGCATCATCAAGTTTGAGGGTCCATCCAGGGTGAGTAGGCAGAGAGAATAACCTGCTTCACATTCCTGGGGATGCAAATCTTTGATTACCTCAGCTGGACCAACTACACCGAAGCCATTCTGAACAAGGCACAACAGCACCTACACTTTCTGAGGTGCCTGTGGAGATGGGGCCTGAGCACACACACTCTTGTGAACTTTTACTTCAGCATCATCAAAAGTGCCCTGACAAGCGGCATCACAGTGTGGTATGGCAATACCACTGCCCAGGACAGGAAGGCTTTATGGAGGACTGTGAAAGCAGTGCAGAAGGTGTAGGGCTACCAGCCATCAGCAACCTCTACAGCACATACACTGCAGCAGAGCCCTCTCCATCACCACACACACACACCTTCCCACCCTAGGTGTTATGTGTTGCACCCCTGCCGTTGAAAGAGTCCATATGGCATTCATGACAAGAACTAACAGGTTCCATGTCAGCTTTTTCCCCAGGCGGAGCACATACATTGTGTGTCCATCGGCCACCCCTGTCAGGACTATACCAGCCACCATCTCACCTGGCTCATCCTCCCCTTGAACATTTTCCCACTTACCAGAATAAACCCCACCCCTCATCCCTGTCACTTCCCTGAACTACATTCCCCCCACTGGATGACAGCCCCCCCACCTATACCCTCCCTTGCTCCAGACCCGTTGCACTGCGTTCAAACTCCATCTCACCCAACCAGCACAAGTCACTTTACTTGCATGTACCTATTGTTAGGTTCTTTGTTGTTATTCTTAGCTTAGATCATTCTCTGTTTTTAGGTAAATGATTCAGTATTATTTAAAAAATCGAAATATTTTACATTACATTGTCGTGTATTATATTTTAAATTGTTGATGAGAATACTAGTTGATAAAGGTTAGGACTTATTCATTCTAGATTATTTATTATAATTTTTTTGGTTGGTTGGTTGGTTTTGATAGGCCGCTAGGGATTGTCAGGAGGAGCAAGACCAACGAAATCCAATGTACCTGCACTCGTAACCAATGGCACTAAACTTAAACTCCTCTCCCTCTCCCCCCCCCACTTTCCGTGCCCCTTAGCCACCGTTGCTGACCTTTTCTGAGTACTTTCCTCTGCCTTTAAACTATTTTAGAGAGAGAGAACGGAGGAAGAGATAGAGAACAGAGGAGGTGCACTTACTGAAGATAATGGAGGGTGAGGGGGGGTTGGGGTTGGGCGGGAGAGAATGGTCAATAGAGGTGAAGGTTGGTGGGAGGGACTCAAAACTGGGGGATTAACCTCTTAATTACACTCCCCCATCCCCAGAGTATAAAGTGTAGTATACCTCAGAGTCCATAGTTATGGTTTAAAAATCCCCCAAATCAATTGCTACCGTTTTTGCCGTATCACGACTGATTGCAAAGTCCTTTGGCACATCGACTCACATTGTGAATTTCACGCCACTGTCAGAATATTGTACACATCTGTTGGGTAGCTCTCAAGTTAGACATCCCTTAAAATATTGTGGTGGTCCTTTGAATTTCCTTAATTTTAGGCTTTTTTTTTACAAACCATAACTAAAACTGTTGTGTTTGTTTTTTGTATAGTGAACTGTATGGTAGTGTATAGTTTACTATAGGATTGTATAATATTGTTTACTATAGTATTGAGTATTACTGTATTGTGTAATGTAGTATTGTGTAGTGTAGTGTACAGTCATAAACTCTGCTATTGCATATGCTCCAGCAATTTTTAGTTGTTTCCTCATTTGTGCCCAAATGACTACCATTGTGAATTTTGCTCCTTTCTCCTCCCCTCCTTGCTTCTTCCTTCCCCCTCCCTCTTTCCCTCCATGTTCCTCCCCTCCTCCGTCCTCCTGCTCCTTCCTTCCTGTGTCCCACCCTATGTACTCTTTTCCCCTTGACCTTACTTATCCCTCAACTCTCTCTCACATACTCTGGAGGAAAGAGTGGATGGGGGGAAGGGCAAGGTTTTTCCTGCATAGAGAAAATGTTGGCGCGCGCCAAAGCCGTTTTCCCGAGCGCCAATGACAAATCCCGAGCGCCAAAGGCAAAAAAAGTCTGCGATGAAGAAAATAAAAAAAGCTGTGTTCATCACGCGTGCAATGCATGTCAGCGAATATGTTCTCAATAGTATGTTTCAAGTAGGCTACAGCCAAACCTTCGTTCTGTTTTGATCAATAGTAATCGAGTTGATAAGCGTGTCTTCTTGTCTGATCAATACGCAACTGTGAGTTGCGCAAATGGACAGAGTGGCCACTAAACTGTCGTTCTGCTGCGAGGGCCAGCCCGACGTGCACGAATACACCTGTACAAATGCAAATGAAATTTCCACTCAAAATTCTGACAAAAGTTTGAATTACGATTTTCAACGCAGCCTACATTGGTATTCTTAACCTGGAATGATAATATACAGTGCAATGTTTCCTCTATGGCAAAATTTCTGAAATCAGACAAAATTTTAGGCCGTCTATCAGCAGTAATTGTTAGAGTGCAGGTCGGAGCTCTAAACTGTTAGTGCAACCCTAGAATTGCACGGACATGCGCTTCACACCGCAGTTGAGATTGCGTGTGTGCGTCCTTGAGAACTGTAAGTCGTATAACTGATGTTGTCGGTTCATTTAAGCCTGTTATTGTATAAGTCTATAGTTCTTGCAAATTTAAATCAAGTTAACTGGCGATTTTCGTTGTTTGTATTCTTCCCCTGCTTGCTAAATTGCACATGTCTGTTGATTCGATAGCGATTGCTGCCCTTGCTCAGGTTTGTAATTTAGGTGCATTATTATTCTGAAGTAGTTTTAATTAATAAAAAGTGGGTTTATTGTTATTATTTGCTACAGAATGCTTAGCCTATCAAGATCAAATGAAGCAGGCAGTGTACATGCTTCAGAGTGGCCTGCACCTTAATAGATAGACTATAGGCTACTGACCATTTACAATAAGTTGTTACGTCAATTATTAATTGGCAGCATTTATGGCATTTAGAACATACTTTATGAGTGTAAGGTGTCCTTAAGTAGCCTAACTTTATTGCTTTAGGGGAAATAGAACGAAAATATGCAATTGATGCAAATGCAAAACACCTGGGAATAAATACATTGATTAGAAAAAACAAGAAAAAAAAGAATATATATATACATATATGTTTTTTTGGAGCACCGAAGACCCATTTTGACCCAGGAAAAACCCTGAAGGGGCGTTGTTAGACATAAAGCTCTACTGGGGTACAGGCCCCTATTTATATCCATTTTTTTCTTCCAAGCTTGCTGCGCACAATGCACTACTCGGCAATAGAAACTCCCTTTGCTTAACCCACTATACAACAGTTCAGGGATGCAAGTTTGGCAGGGACATCAATAGTTAATGCGAGAATGCATTTTTTTGAGCTTCATGTAATATTGTTTTTATGTTATAGTCAAAATAAGATGATCGGTAGGCCTATCATTTCGAAACTTTCTTTAGTTTTGTAATGTTTTCTTAGCCTACCTCAATTCAGGACTTCTGTGTGCGTGCTGCAGGGGCTATTTGGAAAGCTCAGAAGAGTGCGCTGACATGGAATTCTGTGTGCATCGGTTTGTTTTTGGTTAAACTGCTTCGATTTTACAAGTGTTGATTGGGATACTGCGTTAATTTTTTTCGGGATTATCAATCTAAATGAATGCACTGACTAATAAAGTAAATTGTTAAAACTCAAACTTTACATTGTACTGGGGCACAGCAGATTTATACTGTGGCACGTGCCCCAGTAAAGAGGGTCTAACAACGCCCCTGACGAGGGGATGGGGTGACGGGGGTCTCTTCTACTGAGCTTGGCGCCTGAAAGGTTTTAATTACCCTACAACCAATTAGGTGTGAGTGGAGTGCCTCTCCCATGCACACACATGTAGGGGTGTGCTCTCTACACACAGGCAGTAATGTGTGGATGTGTGTTATTGTTGGGAGAGCATTGAGGCGTGACTCCCCATTATAGTGATTCCGTCTCTCCACTGTTACACTGCTGGGACAATGAGCCTCAAAGGAGAAACACACACGGTTGCACTGTGTGTGTGTACAACCAGGTCATGATTCTCCCTGGTTGTATCTCTCTCCCAGGTCTCATGTGGCTATGTATAACTGGGATGTGAGTCTCATAGACACCTTCCAGTGGGTCACATACATGCACTCTCTTTTTCTCTTTCTGTCCTTTCTCTCTTTGTCACAGGATGTGCATCCTGTTTGACGTCCAGTACGTGTTGTTGTGGCTGTCGCTATGTTGCCGGGGGTGTATTATTATTTGCAAAAAAGGAACAGTCCATGTTAAGGAAACTTTATTGTTCATGCTTGCAAACATGTGAAGGGGGTTTAATATTTGCCAAACAACAAAAACGAATTCCCCTATGGTTTAACCCTCGTGCTGCCTTCGGGTCACATGACCCAAAGGTTCATAACGAACCATCATTGTGTTTACCCAGTTTTACCCAATACAAAAACTAATAAAAATAATTTTCTTTTAACCTTTGCAATGTGGGGGGTCTGAGACAGCCCAACGGTTAAAAGAAAATGCTTCACTTTGTTTTTGTATGAGGTAAATTTGTCGCAATACGACGGTGGGTCACACGGCTGATGGGTCAGAATGACCCGAAGATAACACAAGGGTTAAAGGAAGAGGGGAAACTGAGCAGTGTATCAACATTAACCAAATTAAGTCAATACCAATGGAAATTGCAGTTATTTGACTCTATGGGTTAAATCAGTGCAAGAATGGTCAGAGTAAGTAAAATGGGTTAAAATGAAATATACATTTAATAACATTGCAAATGAATGAAATCAAGTACAAGCAAACATGTTACAAAATTAAGGTTAACTCTTACCTACTCTACCATGACTATTGTAAACCAGAGATAGAAAGCAAGAGGGGAGGAAGGAGGAGTAGGACAAGCCAAAGCTGAGGAGGTCTCAGGAGATGAAGAATCCCCAGAACAATGCTTCACAATTCCCTTTATACACAAGAACAACCAATCAGACCACATCTTGACCCTTATCAACATATGACTAGCAATGCGACAGTAAGTTACACAATGAGGTGTGAGACCCATCAGGCAGAGACTCCGTCCAGCAAATCCATATTTTAGCATATGAGAGGTGGGGGCAGGGTGACACCCAGCCTTACACATGCATACACACACACACACACACACACACATCCTTCAGCATCTAAATCAGTCCATAAAACGTAAGTCCATCCATGGAGAGGTGCTTTGGTGGGGGGTGGGGGTATCAGGGAGTATTAGAGGACCCTCTGCGGGGTTCAAAAGCTTTCTGCATCTGTCTCTTTCTGGATCTCTCGGTCCTTCTCTTTCTCTTCTCTCCTGCACCATTGTAAAGTAGTGGGCTGCTGAATCCCATTTCCCCATTATTCTCCTCTTTTCTGTTCCCCTCTCCCCTCCCTCCCTGTCTCTTCTCTTCCCTCCCACTCCCCCCATGCTCCCTTCACTCTGCGCTCCCTGTGTGTGATAGGGGTGACATCATCCTTTTACTCCTCAGCCAATCGGAAGCAGGCACATGGAACCTAGCTTTTTATAGGAGTGTTATGTGTACATGAGAGAGGAGATTAAGCCTGGCACAGAGAGAAAGGGGGGGGAGCTCTGCTTTCTATACTGTTAGTATAACATACTGGTATCCCCCTAGTATTTCTTGGTCTGTGTGTCTGTAAGAGCTGTTGAGGGTGACTGTCACCATGGTCATTGTTCTGATTCTATTCAGTGTAAAGGTGTCAGGTCATTTTAGTGTTGCGGGTGTTATAATAGAGCTGGGTATGATCCTATACACAGCTTCTGGTCCCAGGCAGCCAGTAACATCTGGACAAAGCACACCTCTAAAAATTCTGTCAAAGGGAGAATTTGCATATATCCCAGCATGCCCCTACAGTTTTTTTTACCCATCTTATACGTCGTGTTTGGTGCACACAGTTTGTGATTTCTTATTTTCCATTGTTGTTTATGCATTTGTTTGAACGGAGGTGGGGTCAAGGGCGGGGGATTGGGGGATGACTGACTGGATACACAGAGGGTTATGTTCGAATCTGATCAATAAAGATGCGCTTTCCTCTCCATCGCTCTTTCGCTTTCTCTCTTTCTGTTTCTCTCTTTTGCTCTCTAACTCCTCCTTTTCTCTCTGCATGTAACTCTATTTTTCTTTTTCTCTTCTCTTTCTCTCTGACTCTTACTTTTTTCCTCTCTCATTTGCTCTCATTCTTTTTCTCTCCTTTCCATCTTTGCATCTCTCTAGCTCAGGCTGGGAGGCAGACAATCAATCTAATGCAGTTTCCCCCAGAACTCCCTCCCTCCTCCCTCCCATCCCTCTCACTGCACAGGTGATGTCATTCTTTTTCAGCTGGGCTCCCCTCCCTCCCTGCCTTGCTTGCTGGCTTCTTATTGGTGGCTGGCTCTACGCATCGCAACCTCCAGTTCGCTGCTTGTTCTCCAGAGGAGGAGGGGGGAGCAGGAGTGATCGCAAGCCAGGGAAGTGCACTCTGAGCTGGGAGACAAGAGCAACCACACTGCCCCCTTAGATGGACAAGCACAGGCATGCGCCACACACACACTCCTCTGTGGCACTGTAGAGATCAAACAGATAGAGGGGCAGAGAGTAAAAGTATGAGAAAGAGAGAGAGAGTTGCAGTAAGCAGGACTGTAGGTAGTTGAGGACAAAGCAGGCTGAATAGAAAGTGTGCTGAGATCTATTCTCCCTGACTACCGGTTCCGTCACCAGTACATACTCAGCTCTGCAGGAAGGACCCTTTCGGACGTGAATGATAAAAATATAGGAGAAGAAGAAGGAAACACTAGTGACTTACGATATCCCAAAGCCAAAGAGGATTATAATAGTTTTCTGCTGTTTTTTGGAGGACTTTTTGCATGGGGAAGTGTTCTCTGGTCCCAGAGTGTACCTGGACCAGTTCCACCGGGCCCAGTCGTCACTTTGGCCTCGGCTGAACTTGAGCTTCTTCAGAACTTCCTCTTTGGGCTGCTGCCTCATAGACTGTGGCCATGAGGTTGCTACTTGCTGTTCTCTGGGTGTTCCATCTCGTCGTCTTGGAGATGTTAGTTGGATAGAGCCGTTCATCTGCGGTTCTACAGCTAATCCTTGTTGTGGAGCGAGGGAAAGAGAGAAAGAACAAGAGGAGTGTGGTGAAGGGTCATTTCTGACACGTCTTCACAAGGTTCCCCCTACCGCTTGCCTGCCAGCTGACAGTCTGAATGAACTGCAGTAACCAACGTTTGAGGACCAGTGCTGAGTATTTACCATCGTCAGGGCAACCCCGACAACACCCCTCCTCTCTCCCCTCACCCTCCCATCCACTCTTAACCCCACGGAGGACAAACCCTGGGGCAACCCCTGCCTTTTCTTCTCCTTTTCTCAGTTCTCTGGGTACTGAAAAGGGAAACTTATCCCCCTCCCCTCTTTGATCTGGAAATGGCTTTCCTCGTTCGTTGCTATGCCAACTGCCTGCAGCCGTGGTCCTCCAAAGTAAGTGATGTCCTAATGCCTTCTGTGACCAACCCTGGGCTGCCCTCGCTGAATATGTGTGTGTGTGCGTGTGTTTGTTTGTTTAGATATATAATCTGTGTGAGTGTGTCCGTGTTCATTTGTTCACATAATTGCATCAGAATGTGTGTGCATACAGATATGCATACCCCCCCAACTCCTTAGTCTTGATAACTCCTACTTAACTACTATATACTAAACCTCATCAAGCATGTGAGGGGTGTAGCCAGGTGAGGGTTCTGTTCAGTTGAGGGGGGTGTAGCCAGGTGATGGGTCAGGGCTGCTATAAATCTATCCCAATCCCAATAAAGCATTTTAAGGTGTTAACATGGACTCTGATAATGAGGGAGAGGAGGTTGAGGGGTTTGCCCAATGGTAAAGCTCCATGGTAATGCCGGATGGTGACACTCTCTGGTAGGTTTCCATAGTAATGCCCTATGGTAATGCTCCCTGGTAACGAGCCATGGTAACACCTCATGGTAACACTCCATGGTAACGTCCCATGGTAATGCTCCATGGTAACACCCCATGGTAGCCCAGATGCATAGCTGCCATCTCATGTAGAATAACAAGTTTAATCTCTCACCCCTGGAATTCTTATTAGTGTGTTTTCCAGCTGTGTTTACACACACGCAAACACACACACACTGGCTGCTTAGTGTGGTTAAGGGCCTTGTTAATTGGAGCTGATGTGAACCGTCTTTGGTGGGCAGGTCTTCTAAAGGTTAATTCAGTTTTCCTATTTTGGCCCGTTAGCTTCAAAACCGTCTGAAACACCTGTATGGAGTGAAGCTGTATTTATGTCAGGAGCCAGAATCTTATGTCTGGTAGCATGGTCTCTACTACTAGTGTAAGTGCTGGGGAACTGTTCATGAAAATCTGTTCATTAGGGTTTTTGTGCAAATGTATGGTACAGACATAAAATTGTGCAGATCAGTATGATTATGAGCCCAATTGGCCAAATGGTGGTGCTATAGTTAATGTTAAAAACATCACATTTTCAAGCCACGCCCCCTACACCATAAATTGGATTGACTTTGGACTACCAATCACTACTGGACCACCGTTATCAAAAACGGTTGTATTTTGAAACTGGGGCTTGTTTTTCAGGGGCTTTTATTTTGAAACTGGGCCTTGATTTTTCAGAACTGAAGCCTTTGTATCCCATAGACATATAATAACTAGAAGCTAAGGCATTGTAAGCTAAGGCATTGTAGTAGAATCTGAAAACTGGCAGAATGGGGTACAAGGTCGATCAAGAACCAGATACATCATATGAACTTTACGAAAATTGTATGTATTGGTACTGTATTCCTTTGACTTGGTTTTTAAAAATATAGGCCAATTCTAGATGGAACTCACCACATACATTGATATTTTTGCTTCATGTTTTTAGTAGCCTATGACGAGGCTGAGATTCAATTTACTGTAAACTTGAATACCTGGGTCTGTCATTGTTCTAGCTCGGCAAAGCAAGCTAAGTGTGTTACTATTATGAGGATGATGATTGTTGCTTCATTATTACTAGCTTACTGTTATTTTTAATGCCATCATTGTGGTGTTAACTGACATAACGTTCGATAACCATAACAAAATTGTGTTTATCAGACATGATTTGTTCTGGCTTGAACCCCAGAATGCCGCTATATTTTTTATCTACCACAGTACCACATTACTGTTTTAAGTACCACAGTACTGTTAAGTGACACTTCTCCAATCAGCACTGGACTCTAGCATTCAGCATAATTAACAGTATGGTCGATTGAGGAGAAGTTGTTAACAATTTAATGAAACCTGGCTGCTTGTCTCGCCAAAGGGGCAACATCTCTGCTTCCTCCCACTGTATGAAAATGAAGACAAAATATCCCGGATACGGGTGCTGGATCTTGCGCTGGTGATGTAATTTGGAACCAGAGTCTCTGCAGTAGTGATTGGGTTAATTTTCAACCACTTCTATTACAAGATAGAGGAAAACTTAAGAAATATACACAATTATGTGGGCAATGTAGAACAGCAGACTGATTAGAAATATATCCTTTAGTTTAAAAGTTATGACCATTCTAGTGCTCCCCCCCCCCCCCCCAAGAAACTAGCTTGCTAGCGCAGCTAGCTATACTCCTTTCCATAGCTAAAAAGGTTTGACCACCTGATTCCACAATCAAATTGGCCAAACAAGTTAAAGATATTTAGGGTACATAGTGTAGCTAGCTAATGTTTTATTTACCAAGTTTCACAGAAATCTGCAAAAAATGAGGCTATACAGAACTACTACGTCAGTAGCTGCCTGTCATGAACGCAGAAGATTGTGTAATTTTGTCCGAAACTTGCTTTACTCCTACAAACAAATGCTTTGTAACTAAAAAGTTTAGACTTTTAATTGAGTTTATTCATTTATTAATTCACGCCCAGTAACCCCTTGACCAAATTAGATGTGCTTTTAGCTTATGTTGTCATGAGTATCTGGCAGTTTTTAGAAATAAAATCTGTGATTGGACGGCGAACACAGAAAACTTTGCATTCTCTATTGGCTGACAGTGCCCTCATTTGGGATTGGCTGGCTGCTCCTCTCTGACCCCTCCCCCCAGCAGGAGAGGGAGACAGAAAGACACAGAAAGAGAGATAGTCAAAGAGTCATCAAAAGAGAGAGTGTGAAAGAGAGACGAATAGACACACAGAAAGAGAGAGATTGGGAGAAAGAGAGAGACAAAGCGAAAGCAAGAGAGAGAAATAGACGGCGAGAGAGCTAGAGCCAAGGTCTTCTTCACAGTCATGTATTAATCATAGAGCCCGTCCACCTCACTAATGGTGCTCTCTTCTCTGGATCTCTGTCTCTTCATTTGGTCAGCCCTGGACTCGGGCTCTGGAGGAGGGAGGGGGGGGGGGAGTTGACTAGTCTCGGGGGGGGTGAGGGAGGTTAGCTGGTCTGGGGAGTGAGGTGCAGAAGGTTAGCTTGTCTGGATGGGGAAGGGAGGTTAGCTGGTCTTGAGGATGAAGGAGGTTTACTGGTCAGGGGAATGAGGGGGTGTCCTATCCTCCTCTGAGGAGTTTCACATGGGGTGAGGGGGATGAGGGAGTTTGGCTGGTCTGGGCTGGTCCTGAACAACACCAAGCCTCCACTACATCACCTTTCCCCCCTGTCAAGTGAAACTCTGGTATGTTACCTGGAGTATTATTTAATAGTGTACAAAGTGTAATTAAACGAGGAGCGAAAGTATTGGAAATCTGCTCTTCGAAAATCAATGCTCTTTTGCTGTGGTGATATATGGGGCTAGGATTATGTTGAAGCCCCAGGAAAACCAAATCCACAAATTGTTAACTATTTAATTTAGGATCTTATGTACATATTAGTAAGCATCTAAAAGTATAAGACATTAGTTTGAATCAAACATCGAAACATTGTCATTTCAGTTGTTGTAACGTTCCTGACAGTGGGTTTGAATTGAGAGGGGTTATGCTAAGGTATTTATTACTAAATACATTCTTCAGACCAATCATAGAAAAAATCCATGTCCTTTGTCCCACCTCCAACAGGCGCAACTGCGACAACATCAACTGAAACTGAAAGATATTTAAGATAGAATAACAATATGGCACTAGCTAATTCTACAGAGCCATCATTTAGCATTGTATTCACTAGTGCATAGTGCCCCTGATAAAATCTGTGGCACACACACACACAGATTCCTGGAACTACAGATGATGTCGGTGACACAGATTTCTTACCAGCACAAACATCTAAACATTTAGTTCATAACAGAAGTCATTACATACACAATGGTTGAGCCAGTTGTCATAACTGTAGGTCTAATTTCACCTTACAGCGCTTGTACATTTGCAATGTGCTGGCAGTTTTGACATCAGTAAACAAATCAATTCATGTAACAATTCACTTATCTATATATCTGAAAGTATATCCAGTTTATATTGTCGTTCTGTTAGCTAGCCCCAGCCCCTTGAAAGCACCTGAATATCGTTTGTAGCTTAAACACAAATTAACTTCCAAATAACGAAATACAATTTCTCAATTACGCTTAATTTAATTTCATTGCGAATGTCTTTGTTAATCACATTAGTTAAATCTCGGTAGCCTACTGCACTCCGTTGGATTATGAAAAGGACACCTGAATAATATTAACTTTGAGTTAATTGTCAAGTTAAGTTGTTGAGTTAAACTTTGAATATTAACCAGAGCAGACCAGAGGACCAATCAGAGTGAAGGGGCTGTGACGCAAAGAGAGCAAGTCAAGCTGCGGCGAATAATGTTTTCTTAATTTTTCATTGTTTGATGTTGAAATGCTTATCCAAACTACGTCAATCCCGGCACTGCACTCAGTTGGGTTATAAAGAGGACCTATGCAGAATATGAACTCAGATACAGAGTATCTGAGTTCCACCCTAACGTTACATACGGCATCTAACGTTGCGTATGTAACGTTGTGCTAACTATCTATTTTAATAATAGAGTAATATAGACAGCAAAGCACTTTGTAGCTCACCATTCAGTGACCATTTGAATGGAATGATTTTCAGATGGCAAGGCTTCTGCTTTGTTTTCTGATTATGAATCAGATGGAATAAGTGGATTTATTTGCGCTATTGCTGTATGTGACTGTTGCTATGAAAGATTGTTTGACATAAGCAGAGCTGTTGAGATGTCAATCGACCAGCCACGCCTACACAGTTTTGAGAAATGGTCTAAACAGGAAGATTAGCTGGTTTTAAACTAGGGTTTCTAATAGTTAGAATGTTTATTTTAATTCAGATTTTTTTTTGTGGATGCTTAATGAGATGCTAAAATTTGATATCATATATACATTTAGACTATTTGAAACACATTTTCTTGTGGCTTTACATTTAGTCATTTTTAGTCATTTAGCATTAAATGCATAGGTCATGGTGGTAGTCTCACCATTCATAATCTCCTCAAATAACTACACACATTAGGGCTTTGCTGTGCCACATGGTGTGATTGATTTGATGAATCACTTGAAGTAAACATAGATAGTGACAGTCAGGAAGTAATTGTGTTACAACAGTCACAGAGAAAGAGATTCACAGCTCCCAGCCCAGGACCACTCTCAGGGCAGAGAGAGATCATAGGTGGAGCTTTCCCCGTAGTTATCACAAGGGACATTTAGCCAGTTCTTTCTCCTGACCCTGAACATCTATTCAACCTGACAAATATAATATACAGAATCTACTCTTATCAACAGAAAACTCACATGAGAACATATAAATATATTTACTATTTGTATTTTTATATTGTAAATTATTTGGCTACTTTATGTTTTATTTTTATTTTTTATTAGTATTAGGTAGACTTGTACCTTTAGTATAATTAGACCACATATTTAAGTTTTAGGATTCCTATATATTTAATGTATGCACCTTCCTGCTAAAGTAAATTCCTTGTCTGTGCAAACTTTCATGGCGAATAAAACCCTTTATTTCTGATATTGATTAGTGAATAACATAAGTACACAGGAAATCCCATTTTCCTCCACAATGCCCTGTGAGACCGTGACTGCCTTAGACGGTGACTCTTGTGATCTTTCCATTTGACCTTTGCGATGTTGCGTAATGCGGTTATGAAGCCTTGAATTGATACATTTACTATCAGACAGCCACCACTGGGAGTGAGAAAGACAGACAGGAAGGCAGAGAAACGAAGGCAGAGAGACGGCCAGGAAGGCAGAAAGACAGACAGGAAGGCAGAGAAACGAAGGCAGAGAGACGGCCAGGAAGGCAGAAAGACAGACAGGAAGTCAGACTGACAGAGAAGGAGAGAGACAGGTAAACAGGTACAGTACCCTTTCAGTCTTGCTGACATAGCTTAAAAGAAAGACACAAAGAGAGGGTGAAAAAGAGAAGGAGACAGAGGAAGAGGTTTCAGTGGAGATGAAAGATAATTTACAGTGGATGGGATATTAGGGGCTTTACCTGTGTTGGTGTATGTGCATGTGTGTTCGGCCTTGCTTCTAAAGCAAGCAATATTGATCCTTACCACCCAGACTTCCTGTCCAAATGACACCTTAACCCTCCCTAGACACACACATACACCGACACGGAACACATGCATCTACTCAAGTCTATTCATCATTGTATCGTTTTTGACCTGGGTCTGTTGAGAAATAAATTGGAACAGATCATACCTCTCAGTCCACTGAGGTGACTGTATGACTGAATCACACACTGTCAGATGTTTGCATATGTGGGGGCAAGCACTGTGGGTGTCTGTTTGTGTGTGTGTGTGTCTGTCTGTGTGGAGGGTAGGGACAGCAGGATAGATGGTGTGTGTGTGCATGCGTGTATGATTCCCATCCTTGTTTGTAGTGTTAGGGACTTAAATGGCCTGTGAGGGTTTATGTCTGTGCGCACACACACACACATTAGAGGATCCATTACTGACTTCCCCAGCACCTCTCTCCTCCAGGTCTGCACAGGACACCCTAATGGATGATATTCAAGGGCATTTTTCTATACAAATGGGATGTGTGCATGCACACTTGTTTATGTACCTTTCCAGTCAGATTGAGTCTGAAGCGTGTGTGTGCCTGCAAGCTAAGCCAGCTAACACCTAGCTGACGATCTGTGTTGCTGTGGCACAGCAAGGCCGGATCCAAAGGGGTGCAGGGGTGAGCTTTAGGCTACCAAGAGCAGTCCTCATGGATATTTGTAACAGTCACCCGTCTTCTATCTCAGATCAAACCATTTCTTTTTCACTTCATCATTTCTGCGCCCTTCTCCAGATATAGCGTTCACTGCATGAGTAATTGCATTCCATGCATCGGTTTTATTTACTGCTTTGTATCCACCGCTGACGCTAAATATGATGTGCGTTTGTCGCTAACTTCTTGCAGCAGTACCTCCACTTCAGTGTTTTTCTTTCTTTTGGAGTCGAGGCCTCCATCATCTTTACCACGTCTTTTCGACATTTCTCTGAGTGTGCACACGGCCCTGCCATCTCATGCCCTTTTATGGGAATTAACGGGGCGTTTACCTATGCTAAATAGGAGCAACGGGGCACAAGCTTTCAACTTACGACATATTGGGATTCATCATTATAAGACCACACCTGCGAACAATTCTGCTGTTTAGGAACACGTTATGAATCACACGTTTACTTTTCTTAGGAACTTTCTTAAGAAAAAATGGAAGAATTAACTTAGGAAGATATTGGTGAATGAAGCCAACTGAGCGGCCGCGACATCCGACGGGTTTCCGCAGGCCTCCACACATATTTTTTGAATACATTCGGGCCATAAGTTTTGGCAATGACAAATGTTGTGTTTTGCAAATCAGAATGATTTGAGTGATTTCGCCTGGCTAGAACTAGTTCACACTTTCCCCTGTGCTGATGATATGACTTACTGAAATTATGTTAGCAGTCATTTTATGCCAAGGCCCAGCAAGCTTTGCAAACACAAAATGTATGTCGCTCCCAATACTTTTGGCCACACCTGTATATTAGGCCCTCTCTGAGGGCCCTGACAGTTCCACACTTCTGTCAACTGTCCACAAACTTTGCAGCGCACCTCTCTTGCTGCTGTCCTAAAAAAAAATTCCACCCAACTAACCAATCACCATTTAGTAAAAAGGCGTATGATTGGCTGAACCGAAATTGACAAAATACAGAATACAAAACGAAACAAAGGAAAGGAAATAAGATGTACAGCTAGTTTGATAGCCTGCAGGTTGTAGGACTGTCTGGCTGTTTCCTGTCTGTCTGGCTGTTTGTGTGCCTGTGGGCTGCAGGTGCCAGTAACAACACAGACAGAACCCAGGCATACATCCCTGGGTCAACCTGTAAGAGCTTATTTGTGTTGGAGGTAGAGGACAGGAAGCATATGTACTGTATGCTCCAGGGGGCCATGGGAAGGTGTGTGTTTGTGTGTGACCGAGTGAGTGTGTGAGCATGTGTGTGTGTGACCGAGTTAGTGTGTGAGCATCTGTGTGAGTAAGAGTGCTCTGGTTCTGGTGGACAGGTTGTGTGATATTGTCCTTGAGTGGGTTGGAGCTGGCCATGGCTGTACTTCCTGAGAGATCCCAGACAGCTTCCTCATACACACAGGGCACACACACACACACATCTCCACACACAGGACACACACACATCTCCACAAACAGAACACACACACCTCAACACACAGGACACACACACCCACACACATCTCCACACACAGGACACATGGGGAACCCTGTCCTGTCTCTCTGTCTTTGTTTCCCTCCCCCCCTTTTCTCATATTTATATCTCTTTATGTCCAGTTTATATCTCTCATTTGTTCTCTCCCATCTCCCTTTCTGTCATCCTCTCACTACCTCTCCGTCCCTCTCTTGTTCACTCTTCCAATCATCAATGCTTCTGTCATCCTCTTGCCTTTCTTCTTCCCTCACTTTCCATCTCTCTCTTTTGTTCCTAACTTTGTTCCTCTCTCTGTGTGTGTCCCACTGCTACTTGTGTATGACAGAGAAGACCGGTCACTAGGGGAAACGGGGAGGTACTGGCCACAGGTCACTGTCACTCGATTATTTCATGAATATTCATGAAGCACATCAGTCTGCGCTGTACTGAATGTCTGTCTCTGCACAGCATCCCTTGCTACTTCTCACATCCTTCCTCTTTTTCTCTCTGTCCCTCTCCCTGCTTTTCCCATCCCTCTCCATGCTCTATCTATCTCTCCCTGTTCTCTCTGTCCCTCTCCCTGCTCTATCTCTGTCCTTGCTCTCTCCATCCCTCATCTCGTTTCTTCTCTCATCCTTTCTCTTTTCCTCCATCCTTTCTAATTTCCATCCCGACATACTCCTCCCTCTATCTAGCTCCACCCCCCTCTCTCTGTCTTCCCCGTGTTTGCTTTCTCTGTCCTTTCTGCCCTCCTTCTGTATCTTTCCTTGCTCACTCCATCCTCCCTGCTATCAGCTCTCAGGGTGAAGACTGTTCTCCCCTCTACTCTCTTCTCTGTCCCATCCTCTCTTCTCCTTCACCTCCAATTCTAACTTCCATTCAGTACTCCCTTGTGTTCTTTTCCTCTTTCTCTCTAACATATTCACTATGTCTCTTTCCATCTCACACACACATCCACACACTTCCAAACGATGCATGAGTGATTAGAGAGAATAGAATAAATATTAGTATGTGAACAGTGGCTGACAGTTCTTGAAGGCAGTGAGAGTGTGTGTGTGTGTGTTTTTTTGTGGTCCTTAAAAGTGTACGTGCTATATCTACGGAGTTCCTACATTTAGAATTAGTGTTGGGGTTGTAATTACATTAAGAGTTGGGTTTAGGAGTTAGAGATAGGTTTTATGGTTAGAAGCTGTTAGGTTTAGGGTTAGGGAAAACAAGGTTTTTAATGGGACTGAATTGTGATTCCTCACAATAATAGCTATACACACGTGTGTACTAGGCTGTATATTTTAGTTCATTCTCAGCTCTTGTCTATCGGAAAGTCTAGCAATACTGACATCTACAGGGCTGTCTTCATGGCTATAGCCCTTGACTGTTCTATAAGCTTCCTTAGTTCCTCTTGCTTTATTTGGATGGTCATTTTATGTAGCTGTGGCGACTCTCAGGGTTCCAATCCGGTCTCCCACTCTCCCTCCCAACTCTCCCCCTCTCTCTCCTGTCTTCCCTTCCCCCTCTCTCTCCAGTCTCCCCCTCTTCTTCCTGTCTCCCCCTCTCTTTCCTGTCTCCACATCTCCTCCTGTCTCCCCCTCTCTTTCCTGTCTCCACCTCTCCCTCCTGTCTCCCCCTTTCCTCTCCCTGCCTCTTCCCTCCTGTCTCACCCCCTCTATACCTCGTCTCCTCTTTGTCTTCCCACCCCCATCTTCTTTCCCAGCTGTCTCTCCTATGCGCCCTAAGCTTTGTCTGCTACTTTTTAGCCTGCCATATATCTCAAGACAACAAGAGGGTCAGGAAGGTTCAATCCCATAGCACGCTAATTACAACTCAAATATACGTGTGCATGTGCATGTCTCTGTGGGCCTGTGTGCATATGGGTGTGTGCATGCCTTCTTGTGTGAGTGTGTGTGTACGTCTGCATGTATGTTGGTGGTGCATTAGGGAGCAGATCCTCCATGTTGATGTGATGGAGTCACACAGCAGAAGGAGGCCTGCATGTATATTTTATACTGAACAGTCATCATTCATTAGTGATGAGAGAAGGAGACCCCCCCCTCTCTGGAGAGGACAGGGGGGGGGGGGGAAGAGGAGGAGGGGAGGGGATTGGAGGGAGGGAAGAGAGGAGGAGGTGAGAGATGGAGGCAGTAGGGGAAAAGAGGGGAGAAGGGGAGAAGTGGAGGGGGTAGGGGAAAAGAGAGGAGGGTGTTGAGAGGGAAAGACAAGAGAGGAGGAGGGGATGTAGGAAAGGAGGAGGGGATAGAGGAGAAGACAGAAGGAGGGGGTATGGAGAAGAGATAAGGAGGGGAGAGAAGAAGAGAGGAGGAGGGGGTGGGAGAAGAGGAGAGAGGAGGGGAGTGAGAGCAATTGAAGATGGAGGTCTGAATGATGACCGTGAGACAGCAGTAATTAGCCAGACACACAGAAACACACGCATACACACACACAGAAAGTGTCTCCCCAAGTGTCCCATCTATTAGCAAGCTCCCCTCCTCCTCATTTTTCTCCAGCATCCAACTTCCCTCGCTTCCTCCATCATTACTGGGGGGAGGGGGGTGCAGGGTGGTACCAGCAGTTAGACTAAGTGCTGGGGGGTTGGGGTCAGGGGGGGGGGGGGGTAGACTGAACATTTTTAATATTGCAGTGGGGCATCACGGCTCTAACCAGCTGTAGGTGTAGAGACTGAGCGGGTGTAAGTAGTGTGTGGGTGTGTGCGTGTCTGGGCAGCGAGGTTGGCAGACGTGCAGACATGGAGGATGTTTGCAGTAGATTGACTCGCTCTCAGATGAGAACTTCCTCCCTCTCCCTCATCTGCTGTAGACTGGTAAGACCTGTGCGTGTGTGTGCCGGGGGGGGGGGGGGGGGGGCACAGATAGAGACAAACGTGTGACAGAGAGAGATATATTTAAATCTAAACAGACAGTACACAGTCTGTCTGTTTGATGTGTCTGTGTCTGATCAGAAACTAAGGAGGTCATTCACTATGTCCAGACTGACCACTGTGAGCATAGCCTGGCTACAGAGAGGCTGTGCTCTCTTTGCTTTCAAGGAAAAGTGGAGACAGAGCTCCATTTCCTAACCACATGTGATTTAAAAAAATAAAAGAAACAAGCATTCTTCTTCAGAATTTTGTCAAAATTGTGAAATTGTAACTTTCACAATTAGGAGACAAGTTCTGTTCAATTTTGGTACATTGGTATTATGGTCAAGGCATAACATATTTTCAATTTTATTATATTACTTCTCCCTCTGTTCTATTCACACTATGTAATGACAACTAGAATGTTCAGTGTGAGTATGTAAACATGTAGACCTATCTTTATATGTGTGTTGTAAGTATGTATACTTTATTACTTTATTTATGATCGTACTGACACATACACACACAGATCCTACAGCCAGCTGCCAATTGTCCGTTTTGTGTCAGTGGTTTCTTTGTTTGAGCAAGTGTGTATGGATGTGTGTGTTTTTGTCTATGTCTACAAAATTGCTAGTGTTAAATTAAAACCCAAACCCAATTAAAAAACTATGTTTATTTTAACACCGGAAAAGTGGCTATATGCATCCCCACTATACTGTGGCGTGTCAAAGTAACCCTTTGATAGTGTTAAAAAGTCAACACCAATTGGAGTTTATTCAACACTCTACATTGTTACAAATCAACACCACTTAACACTTAGCCTTAAGGTGTTATTCAAGCAATTTGCCATTTGTCTTTTATTGAAGTTACTTGTATTCACAATATATGTTCTCTCATCATTCATCTCGTCATGGTGTATCAGAACCAGAGGTGGCACAACAGGTCCAAAAGTGGTGGGGAAAAATTTGGGAACCATCTGCACTGACTTGTTTTTTGATACAGTTTATGCTCGATGGCGTTAGCAGTAATGAGTTGTTGAGAGGGGTGGTCGATTGCTCTGCCTCTGGGCCCGGGTTGGCTGTAGCTAGGAGATCACTGTGACTGACAGGTGCATTCACTTGTTGCAGTCAGCGTTTGAAGTAGTGCATTATAGTCAACAGAGAAACGGGCTGAAATTTGGTAAAAGTATTTTATCAACTTGTTCAATTGCAAGAAGAAAGAATGTTTTTTTTCTTCGTTTTTAATAGTAGATACATTAAATGCGCTCAATACTCCCCTGAGTTGAAAGTGGTGGGGCGGGGCCCTACCACTTTGAAAAGTAGTGGGGCAAATGCATGCTCGCCACACGTGTGCCGGCGGCTCTGATCAGATCAGTCACACAAATTACAGTGAACACATCACCTCTACAATTCAAAATACTCCATACAAGCATTGGCCATATTTTAGCTCATCTCCTCTTGATGTGGACTGCTCCTTTATTTACTTTGCTTCTTCTGAATTGGTAAGGTAATCATAGCTGTCATTCTTCATTGGTATTCTTACAGATTTCAGGACTCCCTTGCACTCCACATGAGCCAGCATGTCTTTGGAATAAAGCACAAATCTCATTCTTAGCAACCTGATGTTTTTATACTTTGTTTACTGAATTTGTGATCGTGATAACTAATGACCTCACTGGTGTGAGTGTAGCCGGTGTGTATCGGGTAAAACTCTATGAAACAGGCCACTGGCTTCAACGAAGAGCTAGCTTTTCGTTGGCGTAGCTGGTAGTGGTCGCGCTTGGGAAGTCAGAGGTGGTGTATTCGATCCACAGTGAGGGATGAACATCGGTCCGGATACCTCTGACAGAGCAAGATCACGTCTCTTACATACAAACTGGTGGCATAAGACACAACGCACAAGGAGTACCAACAACCGCTACTGTGGTGCCGTGACCCGGATCACTTGGTTAGCTATCAGCCAACCTGCTGGTGTGTGGAGTGAGTTTAGAGGGGTGCATGTAGCCGGTGTGTATCGGTTAAACTCACTCCTCAACAGGCCACCCGCGTCAACGAAGAGCTAGCTTTTCATTGGCATAGCTGGTAGTGGTCGCGCTTGGGAAGTCAGAGGTGGCATGTTCGATCCACAGTGAGGGATGAACATCGGTCCGGATACCTCTGACAGAGCAAGACCACGTCGTGTGGCATAAGACACAACGGAAGAGGAATACCAACAACGGCTACATGAGCACCTTGCCCTGTCTGTTATAATGAGTGGCTCGGCCTTGTTCAGTTAGCAACCTATTTGGTTCCTTACAAAACTGATGATTTCAATGGAAATATTCACAAGTTATGAAGCAAATATTCATTATAAAATATATGTGTGACAATAGTCTTGCTTACCGTGTGTGAAAATGTAGTTAAAAATTGTAGATTGAGTAGATGAAAATTGGAAAACGTTATATAATGGAGGGGCTTTGATCTTCCCCCATCAGTGATCAATTGAACACCAATGGAGAAAATCTGATTTGACAACTTAACTGAGTCAAAGGCTCAACACTGGCAGTGCTATTTTATAACTGTGGGGTGTTATAACACCAACAATCTCTATTCAACACCGTCCTTTTCAGGGCTCGACATTAACTTTTTGAGGCACTTGTCCTTTGGACAAGTACATTAACGTTTCACTTGTCCATGCACAAAAGTCACTTGTCTGGGTAAAGATTTATCATTTTATGTTTTTGTGTGTGTTGACGTTAGCTAGCTAGGGTCGGCAACTGTGTACCTAGCTAACATTAGCAGCATTTGTATCAGTTAAATGTACGTAGTTAAATATCAGCTAATATTCAACTGTAAAGTATAGCTGCACCTTTTAAAGGATCCCTTGGTAAATCAGCCTCTGCCAGGTAGAAAGGTAAATTTTATAAAAAATAAAAAGTTAACACCGACATTTAGTGGCAAAATCCATTGTTATGTCTACAAAATTATTTTAGATATAGTATAAGTTTAGCTAGCTTGCAAATACTGAGGATAGCCTACCAATTAGCCTACCGTTAGCGATCCTAGCTAACGGTAGGCTAATTGGTAGGCTATCCTCAGTATTCTATCTTGGGACGAAGTGTTTTGCTAATGCATAATTTGGTCAAATAAAATCGGTAAAATAGATGTAATGAGTGGCACATGACGTGAAGTAACATGGCATTTTATTTTGTTTGAGTTTTAACTTGTCCAGTGGGGCAAGTAAATTTCTCTTCCCTAATTTTAACACATTTATGTGTTGAGTATATGTGTTTGTATCCATCTGGTATGTGTGTGTGTGTGCTTATGTCTGCCGGAGATCCTTTAACATCTGACTTCCTGTTTGTCTGAACAGCTTCCTGCAGACCTCAACAAGATGCACCTCACAGACCACATGCACCAGCAGTTGACACATGTGCCTCCCAGCCAATCGGGATGCAGCATCGCCAGCGACTCTGGGAGCAGCAGCCTATCAGACATCTACCAGGTAGATCACCATCCAATCATCTTACCCTCTTTACTAATTAGAAAGACTAGTGCACAGTGCCTGTGATGCAGTCAATGATGAAGATATCAGTGACACAAATACAGAGATTTCTGGAATTATAGAAAGTGCAGTGCTTGTGAATTTTGTGCCTGTTATGCAGCTGCAGTTTTTATAAGTTGCTTCAGTACCTACATTTTGTCATTTATGCATATTATAAAAGCAATTACTCATTCATATGAACAAATTGCTAATGCTTTTGTACATTCATACAAATGAATGTAGCCTACTGTCTGCTGTTTCCTACATTGCCAATTGCTTTTTTGATGTTGATCAAGATGTATATTGGTTTTCTATTAAATAGTCTAACCCTATCATTGTCATCCAAACCTTAGCTATACTTGACATAATTTCTCATTTCTCTTTTACATTTAGCTAATTTGATTAGGGGGGTGTTGGAGTCTGGTGGCCAGTTTTTGCAATCTGTCACAGAGTCTTTAATGAGTTTGTCATAGAAAGCGTTGCACTTGATAGAACTATTACATTTTCACAAACAACTCATCAGAGCAATACACCTTCACACAGCGTCACGTGAGATCAGAGGCTCAAGATCTTAGTGGCGCTCAGCTCAATGCTGTGATGTATTTCTCACGTGAGCCAGCTCAACATGTCTGAAAGGGATCCATTGCGAAACATGGTGGCAAACTATTTTTTACCATTTTTATAGCAATCTCAAAGCGCTCATCCAAACAACGTAAACCGCGGAAACATACGTCCTTGAGTCCTGAAAGTAACAACTGCAAAATTACAACTTTGCACAGTGACCAATTCTCAAGTTAATCATTCCACTAAAATCCCACTATAAAACTTGCACAGACAGACACACACAAAAGATTCCTCGCATTATTGTACAGATGAATAGGATGCTATTGGCTCAATGGAAAAGGAGTGGTTTTAATCATCAGCCCTTTCTATCCTTACTCCCCTTGACCAGTGCTCTTAAGCACCCCCCCCCCCACACACACACACACACATACATCCCTCCTCTTCTTAGTTCCCCCTTCCAGTGTAGCACATTATTGTGCTATCTGACTGGGCGTGTATGTTGGATAAGAGTCTCCCTCTCTCTTGCCACCTAATAAAGGTCAGATAAGTCTGATTTGCTCTCTCTGGACCACCAGAGAGGCTGTCTTTCTTTCTTTTGTTCTCTTTTTCTCTCACTTTCTGTCACACTCAGGGCCTACTAATGCTTTTGCGCCCACTTCAAACGTATTTGGTTGGCAACGTGTTGGTTGACGTCTTTGTCCAGTCACAAATATGTAAACAAACTATTCTACTCACCCTAAAAGGTTCAGCCTGGTCCAGGTATGCAAACAATCCGAACAAAAATGGATTGGTTACATTCCCAAAGGTCCAAACTATCTAACCAGTTTGTCCAAACAATGAATTATATCAAGACTTAGCCACAAACTTGTTGCTTCATTCTGCTTTCGCCGATTCAATTTTTTCACTCTCTCACGCACTATCGCTCATAGGAGGAGATGTGCTTCGACTATTTACGATTGGAGACAGTCAAAATGGCCGGTACACTCTGCCCTTTCAATTGACACCTTGTTTGACCCAATAGGAGCTTCCATGCCCTGCTGACAGCCTTTTAAAGCCAACTAGGTCTGTGCGTCCTGCCCACTCGTTCTAAACACATTTCTCAAACTGGCTTTGACTGGCTCTGAAATGAGATTGTTAGCCTTGTAGCCAAGGAAATGCTGCAAATGCTAATACCCAACATGATAGGTATCTGTGGAGCCTTCACAATAAAAGTCCCGGGCGTAAAATAGATGGCACAAGCAGTGTTCTGTGTGCGTCAAAACTGAGGAGGCAGATAAAGCACTCCAATGTGTTCATGCTTCAGTTTTGGTGTTTCAGCAATACTAATGGGGGATAATATATGATAGTTCTAATTATCACCTTTCATTAGAGATAACAATGATGAAAAATAATACCTTTTTATCCTAAGTATTTGACCTTGGTTACAAAGGGTCATTTTGGAGTCTCTAAAAGGCCCTTTTAGAAAACGCCTGGATTTACTCTTATAAAAACATGTGTCAAATATGAATATATTGTGGTATTATGTTTGACTTTTGATTTGAATTGGGTAAGGCTTCAAGCTGTGGTCCAATTCTGTCTTCCAGCTAATACCTACCACCTCTTGGCCTCTTCAGGCCTCTGTTTTCAAAACAAAATCTAGGCGTAAATAGAAACTTAAACTTTCTTTGTGTTCAAGCTTTTATTACCACTCATCACCAGTAGGACTGACAGGGGTCCTGACAACAGGGGAACTTCAGAGTGTCAGCTTTCAAAAGAGACCACAGTCATGCATGTACTCCAAATGGTTCAAGAACAGCTTTCAATTTACTTTGGGTATGCTGTATAGGTGTTTTCAGGCACATATAACAGGATGCTTAAGAGGTTTTAAGCAGCCATGCAATATTACAGTTCCTGGAATTTGTAATCTTGGTCCAGATTGCATTTTTTTGGTGTCGTGAATTTTTGGTGTTTGTTGTGAATTCCAGCCTTGTCTAATATTTAAATTTGCTGTTACCTCATACAAGCACATCAATTTCGTTATCACTAAATCTTTGTTTTTGCAATTTTGACTTTGGTGGCTGATCCATGATAGAAAGAAAGAAGGAGGCCCATTCAATTGTGCATTTAAATGCTCGCAATTTACGGTATAGTGGGCGGAGAAACGCGCTGCTTACCCGATGAACTGCAGGTCTGGTAAATACGACGTAAACTGAAGTATCACAGCGTGCGCTTTGTGTGGGTTGGCCATGGCGCTGATAACGCTACGTTTGGAAATGTACGTACATGAGGGCCTCAGTCTCTCTCCCCCTCTCACTGTCAGACTGTTTGTTTTTGTCATGCTGATGTTGTTTTTCAAGACTTCCCTGTTAATTCTTGACAATGAGACATCTATGCTGCCCCCTACTCTCTCTCTTGCTCTCTCTCTGCCTCTCTCACCCAACCTCCCTCTCCCAGTGTGATGTGTTGACGTGGGATGGAAGGAGGAGAAGAGAGGTTGAGAGAATTTTTTTTGGAAGAGTGGAGAAGATAGGAAAGGATGAGTGAAGAGGAGAGGAGAGGTTAGGAGAAGAAGACGGGAGAGGAGAGTAGGCAAGAAAAAAAAAGACTACATGTAAAATGTAAGAATGCACCTTATCCTGAAGGAGCAGCCAGACAGATGGCCTACAGTGTTAAACAATCCACAGATCCAAGCCCCCCCTAACTCCAGGGCTGTTGGTTCGAATCCCATCTCTGTAGAGCCGTACCCTTCAAACATCTGTTCCAACAACAGGACCTATATGGGAACCAGGAATAACACACTTTACATTCAAATGAAAAAATAGAATTTAAATTGTGATTGAATCATTATTACATATCAAAATCAGGGAGATTTCTGGGATTAGAGCAGATCCGTGGTTGGGTTAAGGGGTATGTTTCTAAAGACTAAAGAAGGATTGAAGGTATGGAAGAATTGGAGGGATGGAAGGTGTGTTTATTTGAGATCTTATCTGGGCTCAGGGCTAAGTCTTTCCAGGAGACAGAGAGAGAATATCTAGAATGTTAGTTGATGGAGGTCCTTTCTCTCACTCATCCCTAGATGTCATCTGTTCGGGACAATAATCTGTTTTTTCTCCCTGCCTTCCGATCCTCCCTCCTTCTCCATGGTTCCTCCTTTTCACTCTCCTCTTTCCCTTTCTTCACCCCACTCCTCCCACATCCCTCCATCCTTCCTCCCCTCTCCTCTCTATTCCCCTTTCATCCCTCCTCCCTCTAATCCTTACCCCTTTCCTCCTCTCCCTCTTCCCTTCTTTCTCCCTGTCTCCCTCCCCCAAGGCCACAGAGAGTGAGCTGGGGGACGTGGACCTGTCTGGCCTGCCAGAGGCGGCGGTGGACTCTGAGGAAGAGGAGGAGGAGGATGAAGATATTGAGCAGGCGTCTGCTGCCCTCCTAGGGAGAGACCTGGTCAGAGAGTGTCTGGAGAAGGACCCTGCAGATCGCACCGATGACGACATAGGTAATACACACTTCTTCACCGACTGACTGTGCAATGCTTGGTAAAGATTAATATTTCTTACACACACACACACACACATTAGTCCTTTCGCCGGTCCTTACTAGAAACATTTTCTTGTCTTCCTCTTTCCCTCACTTCATATCCTTCCATCCCTTCATTTCTCTAATCCATACTCTTCCATCCCTCCCTTCTCCTTCTCTCCCTCCATTATTCTCACTTTCCTCTCCCTCCCTCCTTCCATCCCTCTCTTCCTTCCCTCTTCCGTCTCACCCTCAGAGCAACTGCTGGAGTTCATGCACCAGCTGCCTGCATTTGCCAACATGACCATGTCTGTGCGAAGTGAGCTGTGCAGCGTCATGGTGTTTGAGGTGGTGGAACACGCCCACACTCTCATCCTCCACAACAAACAAGAGGTACGGATGGAGGGGGAGAGGGGGTTGGAAAGAGGGATAGATGGAGGGAGGGAGGGATGAATGAAGGGAGGGGGAGAGGGAGAGAGAGGGTGAAAAGGGAGGGAGGGGGAGAGGGGGAGAGGAGGTGTAGACAAGAGGGATGGAGGGAGGGATGGATGGATGGAAGAGGAGTGGGTGGATGGATGGTTGGACTTAATACACACACACCCCAAAGGAAACCTCCTGCAACAGAGTGTAGTCAATCATTTACTTAACCTCAGAACTAATTAATTAAGTTAAACAGATGAAAAAAGGGAAATTTGTTATGGCTCTCTGAGACAGGCAACCCCTTGACAAGCTAATAAATTACATAGCATGGACAGAACACTTCCTAACACTTGTGGATGCAATCTACATCAATAGGATGAAGTGGAATACACCAGAGATGGGGACTCGAGTTAAAGACTCGTACTCGAGTCGCACTTAAGTCGCATTATCATTGACTTGCGACTTGACTCACACTCGACGTATTGCTACTTCATACTTCACTCGGACTCTAGATGTAAAGACTCGTGGACAATACGAGTCATTAGAAAATACATAGGCCTACAGAAATCCTATAGCTTTCTGTCAGTATGTTGCTCTTCGCATTTGCGCCACAGCTGACTGACAGGAGAGAAGAAAATTAGAGCAAGCGAGGGGAGAAAGACAGCGTGGAATGGGACAAGCAAGCATGGCAGCTCCACACATGCCTATTGTCATTTCGTTTGATTTTACCGATATTCAAAGCACAGGAACGAACAAGCACAGTGCAATATGCAAAACGTGTCACAAAAAAATAAAAGATGCAGAATGAACAACATCAAACTTCATCAGGCATCTTAAAACACACCCGGAGAGGTCAGTCTTCTGTAGTGTAGTGAAATGTTAGCCACGTACGTATGGTGGCTACAGTAGCTAAAGTAAACATGTGCAAGGGCAGGATATCGAGTGATGACTTGGCATTTAGTTAAAACTAACTAGCTATCACATTCATGTACAGATACAGTATGACTTTCATTTTGATTATTAATTCATAGATTACACCACTCTAGTGTAGGGTGACCACCATCAAACAAACCAAATGTGGGACCATTACTAAGTTTGTGTGGGACAATGTGGGACATGTTACCAACATGTTACCTAAAACTGCTAATAATGTCTATCTAACTTAATAAAAACATTTGTATTATCCATCCATCCATCCATCATCTTCCGCTTGTCCGGGGGTCGGGTCGCGGGGGCAGCAACCTAAGCAGGGAGGCCCAGACTTTCCTCTCCCCGGCCACTTCCACCAGCTCTTCCTGGGGGACCCCGAGGCGTTCCCAGGCCAGCCGAGAGACATAGTCCCTCCAGCGTGTCCTGGGTCTTCCCCGGGGCCTCTTCCCAGTGGGACGTGCCCAGAACACCTCACCAGGGAGGCGTCCAGGAGGCATCCTTATCAGATGCCCGAGCCACCTCAACTGGCCCCTCTCGACGCGGAGGAGCAGCGTTTCTACTCTGAGCCCCTCCCGGATGACCGAGCTTCTCACCCTATCTCTAAGGGAGAGCCCGGACACCCTGCGGAGAAAACTCATTTCGGCCGCTTGTATTCGCGATCTCGTTCTTTCGGTCACTACCCACAGTTCGTGACCATAGGTGAGGGTAGGAACGTAGATCGACTGGTAAATAGAGAGCTTCGCCTTTCGACTCAGCTCCTTCTTCACCACAACGGACCGATGCAGAGCCCGCATCACTGCGGACGCCGCACCGATCCGCCTGTCGATCTCGCGCTCCATCCTTCCCTCACTCGTGAACAAGACCCCGAGATACTTGAACTCCTCCGCTTGGGACAAGATCTCCTCCCCGACCTGGAGATTGCACTCCACCTTTTTCCGGTCGATAACCATGGCCTCAGATTTGGAGGTGCTGATTCCCATCCCAGCCGCTTCGCATTCGGTTGCGAACCGCTCCAGTGAGAGCTGGAGGTCACGGCCCGATGAAGCCAACAGGACCACATCATCCGCAAAAAGCAGCGACCCGATCCTGAGGTCCCCAAACCGGACCCCCTCAACGCCCTGGCTGCGCCTAGAAATTCTGTCCATATAAGTTATGAACAGAATCGGTGACAAAGGGCAGCCCTGGCGGAGTCCAACCCTCACCGGGAACAAGTTCGACTTACTACCGGCAATGCGGACCAAACTCTGGCACCGGTCGTACAGGGACCGAACAGCCCCGATCAGGGAGTCCGGTACCCCGTACTCCCGGAGCACCCCCCACATGAGCCCCCGAGGGACATGGTCGAACGCCTTTTCCAAATCCACAAAACATGTGTAGACTGGTTGGGCGAACTCCCATGCACCCTCCAGAACCCTGCCGAGGGTATAGAGCTGGTCCACAGTTCCACGGCCAGGACGAAAACCACATTGCTCCTCCTGAATCCAAGGTTCGACAATCCGACGGACCCTCCTCTCCAGCACCCCTGAATAGACTTTCCCAGGGAGGCTGAGGAGTGTGATCCCCCTAAAGTTGGAGCACACCCTCCGGTCCCCCTTTTTAAAGAGGGGAACCACCACCCCGGTCTGCCAGTCCAGAGGCACTGTCCCTGATGTCCACGCGATGTTGCAGAGTCGTGCCAACCAAGACAGCCCTACAACATCCAGAGCCTTAAGGAACTCCGGGCGGACCTCATCCACCCCAGGGGCCTTGCCACCGCAGAGCTTTTCAACCACCTCGGCGACCTCAGCCCCAGAGATAGAAGGGCCCCCCCCAATGTCCCCAGACTCTGCCTACCCGTCGGAACGCGTGTTGGTGGGATTAAGGAGGTCTTCAAAGTATTCCTTCCACCGATCCAGGACGTCCCCCATCGAGGTCAGCAGCGCACCATCCCCACCATATACAGCGTTGACAGTGCACTGCTTCCCCCTCCTGAGTCGCCGGATGGTGGTCCAGAACCTTTTCGAAGCCGTTCGGAAGTCATTCTCCATGGCCTCGCCGAACTCCTCCCACGCCCAGGTTTTTGCCTCCGCGACCGCCAAAGCCGCATTTCGCTTGGCCTGCCGGTACACATCAGCTGCCTCTGGAGTCCTACCAGCCAACAAAGTCCGATAGGCCTCCTTCTTCAGCTTGACGGCTTCCCTCACCTCCGGCGTCCACCACCGAGTCCGAGGGTTACCGCCGCGACATGCACCGACCGCCTTGCGTCCGCAGCTCCGGTCAGCCGCCTCAACAATGGAGGCCCGGAACATGGCCCATTCGGACTCAATGTCCCCGGCCTCCCCCGAGACATGGTCGAAGCTCTCCCGGAGGTGGGAGTTGAAGCTCCTTCTGACAGGGGATTCTGCCAGCCGTTCCCAGCAGACCCTCACATTACGTTTGGGCCTGCCAGGCCTGACCGGCGTCTTCCCCCACCATCGTAGCCAACTCACCACCAGGTGGTGATCAGTTGACAGCTCCGCCCCTCTCCTCACCCGAGTGTCCAAGACATTCGGCCTCAGATCCGACGACACGACTACAAAGTCTATCATCGAACTGAGATCTCGGGTGTCCTGGTGCCAAGTGCACATATGGACACCCTTATGCTTGAACATGGTGTTCGTTATGGACAAGCCGTGTCTAGCACAGAAGTCCAACAACAAAACACCGCTCGGGTTCAGATTGGGGGGGCCGTTCCTCCCAATCACGCCCCTCCAGGTCTCACTGTCATTGCCCACATGAGCATTGAAGTCCCCCAGGAGGACGAGGGAATCTCCGGGAGGAGCGCTTTCCAGCACCCCTCCCAGAGACTCCAAAAAGGGTGGGTACTCTGCACTGCCATTTGGTGCATAAGCACAAACAACAGTGAGGACCCGTCCCCCCACCCGAAGGCGGAGGGAGGCTACCCTCTCGTCCACCGGGGTGAACCCCAACGTACAGGCGCCGAACCGAGGGGAAACAAGTATTCCCACCCCAGCTCGACGCCTCTCACCGAGGGCAACTCCAGAGTGGAAGAGAGTCCAGCCCCTCTCAAGGAGACTGGTTCCGGAGCCGATGCTGTGCGTCGAGGCGAGGCCGACTATATCTAGCCGGAACCTCTCTACCTCGCGCACCAGCTCCGGCTCCTTTCCCGCCAGCGAGGTGACGTTCCACGTCCCTAGAGCTAGCTTCTGCAGCCGAGGATCGGACCGCCAAGGCCCCCGCCTTCGGCCGCCGCCCGTCTCGCACTGCACCCGACCCCCATGACCCCTCCTGCGGATGGTGAGCCCACTGGAAGGGGGTCCCACGTTGTCTCTTCGGGCTGTGCCCGACCGGGCCCCATGGGAAAAGGCCCGGCCACCAGGCGCTCGACACCGAGCCCCACCCCCGGGCCTGGCTCCAGGGGGGGGCCCCGGTGACCCGCTTCCGGGCAGGGGCAACTGAGAACCATTGTTAGTTTTCTTCATGGTAGTTTTTGAGCCACGCTTTGTCTGATCCTTCGCCTGGAACCTGTTTGCCTTGGGTGACCCTACCAGGGGCATAAAGCCCCCGACAACATAGCTTCCAGGATCATTAGGACACGCAAACCCCTCCACCGCGGTAAGGTGGTGACTCAGGGAGGGGACATTTGTATTATGCTTTGTTCTTTAGTACCTTCCAGAAAACACACAATTACATCACAATATAATAACATGCCTTTATTTTACATGTCATTTAAATTCAACATCACTGAGCCCAAAGGCAGCAGGCATCATATACCCAGATATGTCCTAGCCCAGTCTTTACTTAAAGAACATTTTCTCTTTTTTGTTGCCATTATGCCGCCTTGTAAAATGTTCATTTTTAAAAGGCAAAAGAACGCATGTACGTTTTCTTAATATGATCATTAGAAACCAACAGACTGATGAAAATGCGGGACATTTTCTCAATATGTGACGTGCGGGACAAAGGGTGAAAATGCTGTGCGGTACAACGCAAAGCTTCACTTTGGTTAAGTTTTGTTGGCTACAGCAGTGCCCACATATTAGCATATTGTTTAGATTATTATTATTATTATTTGCTGCTAAAAATGTAGCTGACATTGCACTGTTATTATATTCCTCAGCTACACAATAGATTCTTTTTTGTTGTTTTGTGTTTTCATTGATTGAGGGGAAATACATAAAATATAATCTATCATAACTAAAACTTATGATATTAGTATAAGGTGTAATTTGTAAGAAAGTTTTGACCTTCATTAAGAGGATGTTTTGAGCATGTTCTATTGCACAATGGTATTTTACCTGAACATGGTATCTAAGGATCTTAGCACTAGCTGTAAAATGTTGTTATACTGTTAATTAACCAAGCCAGTTGGCTAAACACTACTCATATTTGCAACAATGGCCTGGGTGAAATTAGGGTTAACTGTTCCCAGAACGGCAAAGCTTTCACTCCCACATTGCCACCCCATTATTGTAGAAAATGTTGAAAGTAAAAATCTCTCTTGTATTTTCGAAGAACACATCTTCATTCAAATATTTAAAATCGGTATGCTGTAGTGGTAATATGTCATTATGGTTGACACTTGTGACTTGACTCAGACTCTTGGTCAGAGACTCCAGACTTGACTCGGACTCTTAACTCAAAGACTTTAGACTTGACTCAGACTCTTAACTCAAAGACTTCAGACTTGACTCAGACTCTGATAAAAGGACTCGTGAACATCTCTGGAATACAGAAGCATATGTGCAGAAAGACGTATATACGTACGTACTTGTGTCTGCATGTTTGCCTGTGTGTGATGGACAGGCAGGCTGGGAGTAGAGGATGGGTGTGAAGGTCAGAGAGAAAGAATCCTTCAGCCTTTACACTCATCCTCAGACAGGAGACAGTGAAATTACACAAGACTGGAGGAGAGGGGGATGAGAGAAGAGGGAAGCGAGTCTAAAGGATGAACTTCCTGTTTATAGTAAATCATCTACCCCTTTGGTGTTTGCCACTGCTGATGTCATCACTGTGCGCCTGCAGCTGGACCTGTGGTATGTGATCCTGAACGGGGCGGTGGAGATCAGCCATGAGGACGGCAGGATGGAGACCCTCTGTATGGGCAACAGTTTTGGTATCTCTCCCTCCCTGGACAAACAGTACATGAGTGGAGCAGTCTGCAGCAAGGGAGACGACTGCCAGGTGAGATCAGATCCTCTCTTTCTCGTCCTGCCATCTCTTCTCGCTCCTCCTGTCCGTTCTCGTCTTCTCCTCCCCTTCCCTCTCCTCTTTTATCACTACTTTTAGTGTGATAAATCCCTAATCCCTGTGATATGCAGTCGTGTTAGTGCTAGGCCTAGTGTTGCTGACTGTAGAGACAGAAAACCACTAGTCCTGGCTAATGATAATATGCTATAAGTGAAAGCGTGGACTAGAGAAGAGGGTCTAAAATAGAGACAACGCTACAGCAGCAGTCTGCACAGAGACTCTTCTACTATGTAGTTTCAACCCTACCTCGTGACTGTTAATACCCAGTCCCCGACCACTTCCTCCTCAGCTCTGCATCACTTCCTATTAGAACTTCCAGAGGTTGGGGTGCAGCTCAGTGAGGCCAACGGGCTGAGCGTTACGGTGTGAGGGAGCGGCAGTCGCCCATCTGTTAGCGAAGACGAAGTTCAAGGAATGTTGACTGGAACTGTATGTGGACCTAGAACACTACCCTGTGGAGCCCCACACTTCCAGTTGTGGCTGTTTCTGGACCTAAAGCTATCTAGCCTCCCAAGTGTCCTGCTTCACGGACTTTTGGTTAATATTTTAAGGGAGGACACCGTTTACAAAGAGTAACTTGTTTGTAGAGTTGGTTTTACTAGTTCTCGATGCAAGTTTGCCTGCTGGCTTACTTATTGATGTAGAAGTGGCAGCTTTCCATCCCTCCTTCCTCTCTTCATCCCTCCTTTCTCTCCTCCCTCCCTCCCTCCCTCCCTCTCTCCTCCCTTGTTTCTACCTTCATTTCATTCCTTCCTCCTCTCGCCCCTCCTAGCTTTTCTCCTTTTTCCTCCCTCCCCTCTCTCGTTCCATTCCTCCATCCTGCCCTTATTTTTCCCTCCATGCCTCTTTCCTCCTTCTCCTGCTCCTCCAGCAACTACTCCTCTATTCTCCTCTTTGAATACCCCACCCTGGTGAGCTGTAACGTTCTTCTGTACCACAAGTTTACGCGGGTTCCTCATGTTCTCCTGGGCCAGTTTGTGTGCATTGCCCAGGATGACTACTGGCGGATCCTCAACCATGTGGAGAAGAACACGCACAAGGAAGAGGAGGAGGGTGAGATCGTCATGGTGAAGGAGCACCGTGAGCTGGACCGCAGTGGGACCAGGAAGGGACACATTGTCATCAAGGTCAGAGCATGTCCACCCAACCCCCCCAGTCTCCCCTCAGCCCCCAGTTCTGTGTCACTAAACCAAAGAAAGGTTGTGCAGCTAGTCACTGAGCATTAACTGCAGATAAAGAGGTTGCAGGTATAACATCTCCACTGTGTACTTTGCTTTAGATTAAAGCGTCTCCTAAACAAACACATTATTATTATAATTGTGTTAAGATTTCCCACTTGGTCACTAGATGTTCTATTTCATTCTTCCTTTTCAGTGAAGTATAGTGAAGCCCTTTGTTGATTGGACTCTATTTTACAGCATTGTACTATACCAGTACTGTACTATACTGCACATT
This sequence comes from Osmerus eperlanus, assembly GCF_963692335.1. Classification (NCBI taxonomy): domain Eukaryota; kingdom Metazoa; phylum Chordata; class Actinopteri; order Osmeriformes; family Osmeridae; genus Osmerus; species Osmerus eperlanus. The sequence continues at coordinate 7,413,749 of NC_085044.1, read as the reverse complement.
ATTTCAGTGTTCTCCACTGCACTGTAGTCTGTGATACTCAATGATACGCTAAGTGATTCTACTGTTCTGTACCGTGCTGTACTCTTTGATGTGAGTCCAGACCCCCTAATACAGAGTTATTGATCAGTTAATGGACTTTACTTCCCCTTCCAGGCGCTATATCCTTAGGGAACTATATGCCCCCCCACCCGCACACACACCACGCAAAGGAGGTCTGGGTGCCGAAGGGGGGTGTCCAACAAATTTGAAAACTGCCCTGCTCTCAGTTTCTATTCCCGTTTCCCTTAGCAGCCTCTGTGGTGGTCACGTGACTGTCCAGCACATACATGCACAGAAAAGGGAACATTTAGTTTTCTGGGTCTTGACATACATGCAGAGACACACACAATTTTGATGACCAGAAGTAGCCTTTGGTGGTCAGGCTTGTTTTTGAGGAGCACATTTTGTCATATTTTCTGAAATAAACTTCACATCCTGATAGCAACCAATAAACCTAAATATTTGACAGTAAAATTAAATCAATCCGATATCTGTGGGCGTTGCAGAACACTAATAAACACAACCAATCATTAAGGTTGGACCTGCACTAATGATTGGATGGCATTCGGACCAAATGCAATAATGGGACGGGGTACTTGTCTGTCTGTATTCCTACCTCACGGAAGTAGTCAGTTCATGTGTTTTGGAGGAGTGGCTTTTAAGAGAGGGGTGGGAAATTTTGGTTTGAATCCTTTGGAACACAAGCTAACATTGCTGGGTTTGCAGAACTTGCCTACCCTGCCTTTAAGCTGAAGTGTGTGTGTGTGTGTGTTTGTATGCCTGTTTGTGTGTGACCCAGGGCACCCCAGAGAGGCTGATCATGCACCTGGTGGAGGAGCCATCGGTGGTGGACCCCACCTACATTGAGGACTTCCTGTTGACCTACCGCACCTTCCTGTCCAGCCCCATGGAGGTGGGCAAGAAGCTGCTGGAGTGGTTCAAGGTGGACAGCCTCCGAGACACGGTTAGTTGGCTTGTGCGTATGTGTTTGCAAGCATTGGCGTGTGTGTGCGCATGCCTACAGAATGTGAGTCTGTTTATTATGTATGGGAATGTGCGCCACACTGTCTGAACTGTGATCAATACTTGTTTTGCTAGCTCAGCTGTGTGTGTTGTTAGAGGGATTTGTTTTCCACAAATCCTCCCGTACTCCATAAACGGTGCTGCTGCACATTCATTTTATGCTTTTGATCATTGTCATAGAGACCTAATTTGTCTTTTAATCTGTCATGTGGCCCTCTCTTTTTCTGAGGGACAAAAAGAGACATGAAGGGTGGGAGAGAAAAAGAAAATGAAGGAGAAAGGGAAAGATTGATTGAAATTAGACTGAGAGAGAATGAGAGGCAGACAGAAAAAAAGAGTGTGAAAGAGAGAATGGGTGTTTTAAGTGTTCTGCATCTGTGTTGCTTCACACTTTTTTAATTGTAACATCTGCTTGGAGCAGAGCAGAACAACACCTATCCCTAAATATAGATATATACTGTAGATATTTAAATAGAGTAATTCAAATATGGGAGTCAGGTGGCTGAGCGGTTAGGGAATCGGGCTAGTAATCCGAAGGTTGCCAGTTCGATTCCCAGTCATGCAAACTGACGTTGTGTCCTTGGGCAAGGCACTTCACCCTACTTGCCTCGGGGGAATGTCCCTGTACTTACTGTAAGTCGCTCTGGATAAGAGCGTCTGCTAAATGACTAAATGTAAATGTAAATATAAATATGTGCTTGCATAACTTGTATGTCTATAGGAGGTCGGGTGTATTTCCGAGACAGCGTATGAGTTATAGCGGTACTGTGTGTTATAGCCACGGTGTGTGTTCTTGTGTGCAGGTGACCAGGATAGTGCTGTTGTGGGTGAACAACCACTTCAACGACTTTGAGGGCGATCCGGCCATGACTCGTTTCCTAGAAGACTTCGAGAAGCTTCTGGAAGCAACAGTAATACCTTTCAACCTTCCTTATTGCCATCAAATTACTTTGCACCACCTTCCTTGACTCTGACCACCGAAATACTGTTAGAAATATGCACTTTTGAATCTTCTGCTGTACTTTCTAAAAAGTAACACTGTTCCTTTCGGTTCCCCCCCACCCGCACCGCCCACCAGAAGATGAAGGGCCACCTGCGTCTGCTAAACATTGCGTGCGCGGCCAAGGCCAAGTGGAGGCAGGTGACGCTGCAGAAGCCCTCCAGGGAGTCACCGCTGCTCTTCAGCCTGCAGGGCGGCAGTGAGAGGGGCTTCGGCATCTTCGTGGAGGCCGTGGAGGAGGACAGCAAGGCTGCCGAAGCCGGCCTCAAACGGGGGGACCAGGTGATGATGAGATGATGATAATAGTGATGAAGACAATAACGGTTATTCCAGCAGTAGTCTGAACTGAAATCAAATTGAAATCAAATGCACTCAGTCTTGCATGATGGTTGCAGCTCATACTCAATAGGTCCCTTTGAGCATCTGCAGGTCATCTAATATGCAATCAAGGCCAGTCAGATGGTTCTAGTTTCACTGTGGTTCTCTATTCCTTATTTTTAAACCTAGTTTCTGTATTTTACTACTTGACCTTTGACAGTAAACCAAAAACATCGGAAATAAATCTTCTGTCTGGCTAGTCTAGAGGTTGATCATCAATTTCCTGTCAGTTTAATTTTTTATTTTCTGTAAATGCATACATAAAGTAACATTTTCTGTCAGAATATATGAGCAATTACGTTATAAAGAACAGTCTTGCTGTCTTGCTAACAGAAGCTGTCACAAAATAAAATGGAATTAGGCCTAGCACCCCCAAAGAAAACATAAAACCTAAAAAGCAAGGTATTTATATATTCTTTCCACATAAGACATAACAAACATATATAACGTACGAGTCTTCTTGAAAACGAGACATTCATTGAATGTCATTGGTTAGTAGTGTGTAATATTCCACTCTAGCATATTAGGCGGCATTGCCTTGCCGCATTCCAGTGGAAACGTGTTGCGTGGCAAATGTAAACAAAGAACAAAACTATACAAACCCTGTATAAAAAATGATATTCCTTTGAACTTGTGGCACAAGTTTCTGCTTTTGGGAATCTGGCAGCTCTGTGTGAAACCAGAAGCCAGATGAGTTTTGGAAAAATGACTTATAGTCCTCAGTTTGTTTTATCCCCACAGTGATACCCTTCCCTCTTTTATATTTTTTCCTTGCGGCTCCTGACATTCTCTTTTTCCTTTCCCAATGCCCCCTCCTAACCTATATCCACTCCCCTTCCTGCGGAATCACGGAACATTCACACATTCGCATTGTGACACAAAAACATAAACATTTTTACTGTGTATGCGGATCCTGTCTACAGTACCTCCATCCATCCATCGTCAACCGCTTATCCGGAGTCAGGTCGCGGGGGGAGCAGCTCCAGCAGTACCTATTATATGGAATAGAAACATTTGACATTTTATTCATTTAGCAGAAGCTTTATACCACAGCAACATAAAAAAAATAGTGCATGTTAGTTATTTGTGCATGTTCTGTCCGCCTGTATTTTGGTCCAGATCACGTTCGTTATAACTGGTTCTGCCTGTCTGTGTTGTGGTTCAGATTATGTTACTTATTACCAGTTTCCCATCTATGTTGTGCTCCAGATCATGGAGATTAACGGCCAGAACTTTGAGAACATCTCCTACACCAAAGCTGTGGACATCCTGAAGAACAACACACACCTGTCCCTCACTGTCAAGACCAACATCTTTGGTGAGCGGAAACTCCTTATGGTGGTAGTCTGGTGGGGGTCCAGGTTGTATAGGTTGAGATTGCCTTTACTCTACTCCTCATGTTCTGATTCCTCCTCCCCCTCCTTCCCCCCATTCTCCCTTCCTTCCTTCCTACTCTGCTCCCCTACCCTCACCTCCTTCTCCCTACTCCTTTACTTCCTTCCTCCTCTCCCACTTTAATTTCCTATCCTCTGTCTTTCCTTTTCTCTCCACCCTCTTTTGCTCCTACTCTGACCTTACCCTCCCCTCCCCTTTTCCCCCTATTCTCCTCCTCCTATCCCCATTCTTCTTTTCTCTCCTTCTGTTCACCTCTCCTCCCTTGTCTTCCTCCCTCCACCTTCTCCGTTCTCCTCCCCAGTCTTCAAGGAGCTTCTCAGCAGGCTTGTTCAGGAGAAGAAGAATGGAGGTCCACACATCCCCAAGATTCAGGAGAGGAAGGGGAACCGTTTCTCCATCCCTGATCTCCCCGGCGACATGGAGTTCCCCACCGACCACAAGGCTACCAAGAAGATGAAGGCCAACACCGTGTCTGGGGGCAGGAACAAGATCAGGAAGATGCTTGAGAAGACTCGCTTCAGTATACTGCCCCCCAAGCCCTTCAGGTAGGCACCCATGTGAGGGTTGGGGTGTCGAGTGGTTTAATATAACAATTTGAGTGCAGAAAACCCTCTTCCTCCACACTCACCACTAACCTTCACTCTCCTTAAACTTTCTACTGCCTAAACCTCCACCCTTCTTCTCCACCCTCACCACAAACCTCCACCCTCCCCCTCCACACACCACTAACCTCCCCTCTCCCCCTCCACACACCACTAACTTCCACCCTCCCCCTCCACACACCACTAACCTCCCCTCTCCCCCTCCACACACCACTAACCTCCACCCTCCCCCTCCACACACCACTAACCTCCCCTCTCCCCCTCCACACACCACTAACCTCCACCCTCCCCCTCCACACACCACTAACCTCCACCCTCCCCCTCCACACACCACTAACCTCCACCCTCCCCCTCCACACACCACTAACCTCCCCTCTCCCCCTCCACACTGACCTCTACCCTCCTCAAACCTGCTACTGGCTAAAGACACTACTGTGGAAATGTATGTGCTCTTATGAGTTGGGTGTGTGTTCCTAATGTGTGTTTGTGTGTATGTGTGTGTGTGTGTGTGCGTCTTTGTCTGTGTTCTTTTGTTATAGGGCACTGAAGTGCCATTATTGGGTGTGCTTTGCCTTCGGCAAGGGCACAACCTTTGTTCTCTCACATATATATTTATGTATTATTATTTATTTTCGCCCCCCTAAGGATCAGTCAATATTTGGACTACATACACAACGGCGGTGTCAAAAGGTTCGTCTTGGTAGGGATTGAGTTGCTTCTATTGGGATTTACGTTCCGTTGCATGGTTTAAGTGGAAATTAAGTTTTTGTGGCGAAAAGTGAAGCTAACGGTGGCTAACTTGCTAGCCACAGTCAATGACGCTACTTACGTCACCAACGTCATGAAAACTCGCGTGACTACCTCTAGCAGAACATTAGTTTAGCAGCTCGTTAACTTCTGGGAGATAGCTAAGCTAACTGCTTTACTGCAAGGCAGCTGCAGAAACGCCACAAGCAAAGAGGCCAGGGTGATAACTATTTACTAATTTTACTTTGTGATATGACACACAATTGTGACGTGTAATGTACAATATAAGCTGATTTTATTAAGGAAGTACATCCACTTTCGGAAACAGTAGTCTACTATGTCACTGAAGTATTAGCATCATGACATTAGCCTCTGTTGCCCGGGCAACACATACTACTGGTCTATGATGCATCTGTTTTCAATCGTTAAAATAAACATTCCTCATAAATACATTTTCGTTGTAGGATTTATTATGACATTACATTACAAGTAAACGATTTGTGGGTGAAATTATCATTACCTGTGGTTTCAAACCAGTGTTGCTCACTGCAAGGCTGTAGCCTACGCGAGACACTACAAAAACATCTAGCTTACACAACTGTAGGAAGTCAAACGGCGAAAGAACATGTTCGGCACTCCCCTTACTTAAATCAAAAGTCTATCTAACTACTAACCTTAACTTCATTGCCACAGCCTAAACTTTGTCAATCTGTTCATGAAAATAATTAATTTCAGGCTAAACCGTACAACGGAACGTTAAATCAAATTCAACCAACGCAATCGCTACCAAGACGAACACAGCAGTAGTCTACTGTACTGTACAGATGGTACTGTTTGAATCGCGATTCCATCTTCTGGTAACGTCGTAGAATAATCTTCAAAGGGGGTTCTTTATTAATGAATGAATGCAATGAGTAGGCTAAATGCCTTAAAATATCACGAGAAGGGAAAAACTTAAAAGGACGCTTAAGTCATAGAGATTAGGTCAATTTTTACACAGGTCTGTGTAAATGTATTCGTTTTGATTCAACGATGAGGCTGCCTCTTGCAGGGGAAATGAGAAGACATCTATTTCATTCTACACTTCACTCGTATTTTCAGTTGTAAATGAGCAGCAAAAAAAATATTTTAAATCTATGTAATCTTTATAAATAATAAGTATGCATTTTTATATAAAATATACAGAAATATCAGTTGTAAAAATGTCATCCAAAAACGGACCCCTGTGCAACCGACGCAAGCAAGCACACCCTACAATTTCCCCAGAAATTGTACCCTCTCTAGTTTATCTCAAGCACTGCTTCTGTATAGCTTACTATTCACAGTCTCTTCTCTTGTCCCTGTCTGTCTCGCTGTCGGTCTGTCTGTCTCTCTGTCTTCCTGTCTGTTTCTTTGTCTGTATTTTTGTCTGTCTTTCTCCCTGTGTCTGTCTCTCTGTGTGTCTATCTTTCATCTGTCTTTCTGTCTGTCTCTGTCTGTCCCTCTCTGTTGCTCTGTCTGTCTGTCCCTGTCTCTCTGTCGAATTCAGGGGACTTTTTCGGTAAGGAGCCATTTGTGTTTCTTCATCATTGTGTCGTTCGTCTTCATGCCTTTAGTCCCTCAGTGCTAGGTAATCTAACCTAACACTAGAGTCTTTCTCGTATGCCACTTTTACCCAGTCTCCTGAGTCTGGGCTATCTTAGTTAGAATGTCAGCCATTGACTGTCTATTCAAACTCTCTTTCTCTCCTGCCTCTGTCTATTTTGTGTTGGTGCTTATGTGCATGTGTGTGTGTGTGTGTGTGCATGCATGTGTGTGTTTGCGCGTGTGTGTACTGTGTGTTGCTGTGTAATCATTCTTGGACTCATTGTGATTCAGTTCATCCTGAGCACCAGCTTCATAGACCATGTGACCTTTACTTCCTGTGTACCATGTGGCCCAAACATGGTATTACATGTGAATGTGCTCCCATCACTCCTGTGCTATAGATGGGAGGAAATTATGTTGTATCACAAGTTGACGTTCAACTAAATTCTTCTCTCTCTTTCTCTCTTTCTCTCTTTCCCTAATTCCTCTACCTCCATCTCGCTTTACCATCTCTTCTCCCTCTTATTCCTCTCTCTCCATTCCTCTGTTCTCTTTCTCTCTCTCTACCCTACCCCCCCTCCCTCCTATATCATTTTTTTTCCCCTCTCCCACTCTTTCCCCTCTCTCACCCCCCCACTCCCCCCCCCCTCCTCTCTACCATCTTTTCTCTTTTCCCCTCTCTCTTTCCTCCCTCTTCATCCCTGCCTCCCCTCCCTCCTTTTTCTCTTTCCTATCCCTCTTCCCCATCCCTCCCTCTCTCTGTCCCCCCTCTTTTTCCTCTATCTCTCTCCACCCTCGATCACCCACCAGTGAGGGGGGAGTGTGCCAGTCCCAGGATGACAGTGTGGTGGGAACCAAGCAGTGTCGTCACAGCGTGGCCATTATGCCCATCCCTGGCAGCCTGTCATCCAGCAGTCCAGACCTCCTGCAACCTGCCACCAGCGTGCTAGACTTCTCTAACCCTGCTGGTCAGTACCACACACACACACACAGGCTCGGTCACGCACAGGTTTCCATGCGCACACACGGGCGCGCACACAATCCCCAGAGAAACATTGAAGTTGTTGCAGTGACCATATGCTCAACAATCGGTCTGGGGGGGGGGGGGGGGGGGAACAAATACAATTGTTCAGACTTCTAATCCTGTATATGAGGCCTTAATTCCATTAGATGTTCTTGAGATGAAAATGTTTGGAGATGTGAACGTGTGCATGTGTGTAATATGACGGTGATTTATTTCAACCCTTCATCTGTTACCCGGCTTTAGTGCTACATACAGACACAACGAGGCCCTGCAGGTCCATATATCACAGCTACACACACACACACTCAGACAGGCATGCACGCACACATGCACACTTTCATACACACACTCACAGCCCTACATTTTTGGTAATCCCTCAAAATCTTCTCATCAGATTGTGTTTGCGACAGGATCAGATCAAATCGTTTTGAGATTGTGCACACTCAAGCTTCGATTCACTTTTATGATTGTACTGTAAGCAGATGGTCAAACACACACGCACGTCTAAAAGCAGCACATCCTGGTCTTTCCCTTGACATCATAGAGGAAAAAATCTTACTCAGCTTTACGGTCCTTCATTTTCAAAACACTGTTCTCTGTCTTTCCCTTTTCCCTTCTCTTTTTCTCTTAATCTTTTCTTCCTTTCATTCCCTCCCTCTTTCCATCTCTCTCTCTCTCTTCCTCTGTAGCACTGGGACTCTACTGTAAGTATACTGTGGTTTTTCTTCAAGTCTAATTTGTGTGTTTATTTATTTTACATCAGACCTCAGTAATGTCACCCTAAGTATCCTCTCTCCTCTCTTCTCCCCTCTGCTCTCATCTCCTCTCATCTACACTAGTGTGTTTTTTGGTCAGTGCCTCCAGTTACTCTGGGTGGTGGCTTATTCTTGATTCTTATACTAGAGCAGAGCAGTATAGAGTCTTGAGTCCAAAAACAGTGTTTATTCTAGACACTGCCCTGAACCCAGCCAGCCCCATGCCCATATATGGAGCGCTGGGACCAAATTAAAGTCAGTTTCCATTGGCTAATGCCACAGATGACGTCACAGAGGTTTGTGGAGTCCAGAACCCAGTGTGAATGTGTATAGATGTTTCACTTGAAACTGTTAGAACAACTGTTTGAGGGTTTAGTGCCTTCGCTGTCTCAGCTCTTCATATAGGGTAGTTGTATTCCCCCCTTCACTCCCCACCTCCTGCGCTTCATACAAGCTGGGCTGTGCCACACCCCGCCCTCCAGCCACCTCCGCCCACCGAGTGACGTTTATGAGTGCTGCATCAACAACAAAATCTCATAACTGGAAGAAAACACATTTTCTAGCTAGAAAGAGTTTTTTTCTCTCTCTGTGTGACTCTCTCCTTTCTTTCTTTCTCTCCCTCTCTCTGTCTTCATTATTTCCTCTCCCCCATTTTCCTACCAGGATTCATTTCTCCCATGGCCCAGGCAGTAAATAAATGGCCTGTTGTTCATCTGTGCCCAGGTAGCTGGGCAGGTCTGGAGGAGTTATCCAGATGTTAACATGAGATAAACAAAGCTGTCACAGGCTGAAGGCTGGGTAGTAGCACTGGTTGATATCGGTTTCTGCCTCAGCAGCAATCACAGCTAATAACACAGCTTATCCTGAAAGGAAGATGGAATGATTAGTCGCAGTGTACATTAGTGTGTATGCGCGTACACACACGCATACACACAGGCAGGCGTACACACACACTAATCTATTTGACCTGGTGTTCAGTGCGGTTGGCCTGTTTGTGTGATGTGTTGAAGATGCTAGTTAAGATGACTTCAGCACCCTCTCAGTCTTCTCTACAGATCACACAGCCTCTCCCCCATCACTCTGTCTCTGCTCCACACTCCATTGAGCACATCTGACTTCATCTCTGGCTCACACTTCATTGAGCATGTCTGACTGATGCCATCTCTTTATGGCTTATGGACCAGTGTGGGTCGGTAAAAGTCATCTGTCAAATTGACCGGTTTCTTTATCCATCATGCTTTTCTTACCTTTCTCTCTATCTCCCTGCATCCCTCTTTTGTCCCCTTCCTCCTTCGTTCACTCCTTCTCTTCTTTACTCATTCTTTCTCAGTCACCCTCTCCTTTCCTTCCTTCTCTCTCTCCCTCCCTCCTTCTCTCCTCTGTTTCCTTCACTGCCTCTTTCCTTCCCTCCCTCTCATCTACTCTTTTTCATCATCCCCTCTTTACATTGTGTTTTTTCCTTCAGTTGTTAGCGGCAATGCTGGTTGTTCCCTCAAGAGACACACACACACAGAGGGATATAATAGCTTCACTGTTAAAGCTCAATGCTGCCTTTGGGTGTGTGTGGTTCATGGCTCGTGGTTGTGTTCCCACAAGCGTGTAGTTAATGATTCCTTAATAACATGTCCTCCAGGACTGGGACCCTCCTATTTTTCTTTTTGATTGTTGTTGTTGTTGTTTGTCTCCAGACACGCCCGACCAGGTGATTCGTGTGTTCAAGGCGGACCAGCAGAGCTGTTACATCATCATCAGCAAGGACACCACAGCCAAGGACGTGGTCAGCCACGTGGTCAACGAGTTTGGCCTGCTGGCGGCGCCTGAGACGTTCTCGCTGTGTGAGGTCAGCGTCAGCCCAGAGGGCGTCATCAAACAGAGACGTCTACCCGACCAGCTGTCTAAACTAGCTGACCGCATTCAGCTGAACGGCAGGTAGGACAGCCATCCTGCTTTCTCTCTCCTCTTCTCTTTAACTCGCCTTTATCTATCGCATCCTATCTAGGTATCCTAGGTTACTAAACTACTAGCACGTCTGGAATTATTCATCGCTCTTCTTAGCCTCTAACCCTCTAACCTTAGCCCCCCCACACGTCCAACCTCTAGCCTACAACCCCACAATCTCAAGCTTCCAGCCTCTATCCCTCAAAGTCCTAGCCTCTAGCCGTCAGCTTCCAGCCGTCAGCCCCCCCACAGTCTGTATTTTGAGCCTCCAGACTATCCGCCTGCCAACTCTGTCCGTCCCCTGGCCCATAGTCTCTGTTGGCAGACAGGTGGTGCTCTAATACCCTGTACCCTACTTTCCTGCCCCACTCAAAGGGACAGAGAGAGACATGCAGCAAGCTAGAGACATAAAGGTAAGAGAGGGAGACAGAAGGGGTAGAGACAAAGGGGATAGGTGGGGGGGGGGGGTTGAGGGTGGTAAGTGAGAGATAGAGAGAATCATCAAACTTTGGACTTCTGTCTATCTCATTCCTTCCCATGCTCTACATTTATCTTTCTGTGTCAGTCTCTTTCACTCTATCCCTCCCTGCCTCCCTCCCTCTGCCCCTCTCTTTTCTCTCTCTTTCCCTCTCTATCTCTCCCTCTAACCAACAACACTTCCATCCTCTGCTCTTATCCTTGACCTCCGCAGCAAAACCGTATAGAGACCGAGGCGCTCTCTCTCAACCCCATCTCCTCTCTCTCTCTCTCTCTCTCTCTCTCTCTCTCTCTCTCTCTCTCTCTCTCTCTCTCTCTCTCTCTCTCTCTCTCTCTCTCTCTCTCTCTCTGTCTCTCTCTCTCTGTCTCTCTCTCTTTGATGACCTTCCCCTCCAGGTACTACCTAAAGAACAACATGGAGACAGAGACGCTATGCTCAGACGAGGATGCCCAGGAGCTCCTGAGAGAGAGCCAGATCTCACTGCTGCAGCTCAGCACCGTGGAGGTGGCCGCCCAGCTCGCCATGAGGGACTTTGACCTCTTTCGAAACATCGAGTCCACCGAATACATAGACGACCTCTATAAGCTGAGCCCGTCCACTGCCAGCGGACGGCTCAAGCAATTTGAGGAGGTTCGGTTCGATTCAATTCATGTCTGTGCAGTTTGAGGATGTTCGGTTAAGTTCGATTCATTTCTGTGGGGTTTGATTCATTTCTGATAGATTTTGAAAGGTTCGGTTGGTTTCATTCATTTTTGTTCAGTTTTGTGTTTAAACTAGTGGTGCACCGATGTATCGGCCGTACATCGGTAGCGGCCGATATTCGGTATCGGCTATCGGCTAGATTGTTGTTTTAAACATCGGTATCGGCCAAGAATTTCCATATCGGTGCATCCCTAGTTTAAACACAGATTTAAACTGGGCCATGTGTTTAAAACAGCTCCAATACTTCCAGTCCATTTCCTTTATTAAAGAATCTCCACACCAATTTACAGTACCTACTATACTATAAAAGTAAAAACATTAAAGTGTTTCCTCAATATATCCACATTTATACGATGAAGCGATAATGAACATGATTTATTAAAAATAAAGGAATGAAAACAAAATACATTTTAACAAATTATTTAATTATCTTCTGGTTGTCATCAACAGGTGATCAACCAGGAGACTTTCTGGGTTGCCACGGAAATCCTGAAGGAGAGCAACACTCTGAAGAGGATGAAGATTATCAAACTCTTCGTCAAGATCGCCCTGCACTGCAGAGAGTGCAAGAACTTCAACTCCATGTTTGCCATAATCAGGTAGGGTGTGTGTGTGGGGATCACTGAGATGAGTCTTCCTCCTAATTGCCTCGTTAAGGAGGCTTTCTCACACCCTCTCACCCCGTTCCCCTGTGTAGTGGTTTAAACCTGGCCCCGGTGGCTCGGTTGCGTGTCTCGTGGGAGAAGCTGCCTAGTAAGTACGAGAAGCTGTTTCGGGATCTGCAGGATCTATTTGACCCATCCAGGAATATGGCCAAGTACCGCAACGTCCTTAGCAACCAGAATATGCAGCCACCAATCATACCCCTCTTCCCCGTCGTCAAGAAGGACCTCACCTTCCTCCACGAAGGTAGGATGCATACACACACGTGCACTCAAAGCAATGCGTGCATGCATGCACACACACATGCACCCATGCTAACACTCACAAAGCAGAAGCAGGGCTCTGATGTCTTAGGATTTCCTTGTTTTCTCACTTCCTACCAGCTCATTCTGAGGTCACTGGGGTCCTGTTCCCTGATTGGCATAGCTCTGTTCACTTTTTGTTGTTTTACTTCCTCTCTGCCTCCCTCTCCTCTTCTGGTTTCCATCCAAGCCAGTCAGGTGTTTCCTGTCTTAAGCAAAGAAGCAAGAAGTATTTCTGAACAGTTTAGGTTGAGCAATTGGAGTTTGTCTGCAGTGGTTTATCAGCATATTGATGTGTGTGTGTCTGTGCGTGTGTGTGTGTGTGCGTGCGTGTTTCTACATATGCGTGTGTGTGTGTGCACGTGCGTTCATACTCCCCCAGGTAATGATTCCCATGTGGACGGCTTGGTGAACTTTGAGAAGCTGAGGATGATCGCCAAGGAGATCCGCCATGTTGTCAGAATGACCTCCGCCAACATGGACCCCGCCCTTATGTTCCGTCAGAGGTTGGTTTCACCCCTCCTGACCTCTTCACCCCCTTACCATAATTCTATTCAAAAGCCTGGATGCTGATTTGGAGCGTTTCAATGTGGCCGGATTTCTAAATGGAATCAAATCGCAGTCACTACAGTGTTACAAACACATTCACGGTGCATCACTGCCCCCAATTAGTAGCCTCCTCGTCATTCAGCACCAGTGTTCTCTTGCTCCATACATCCTCCTTCACCACTCCCAACTCCTTCCAAATATTAAGATTAGATTATTGATAGATAATGACTGATGTTGAATCACACACATGGATGCAGGGTGATACAGTTAGGTCCATAAATATTTGGACATTGACACAATTTTCATCATTTTGGCTCTGTATACCACCACAATGGATTTGAAATGAAACAGATGAAAGTCTGCTTTAAGTGCAGACTTTCAGCTTTAATTTCAGGGTATTTACATCCAAATCAGGCGAACGGTGTAGGAATTACAATACATTTTATATGTGGCCCCCCCCTTTTTAAGGGACCAAAAGTAATTGGACAATTGGCTGCTCAGCTGTTCCATGGCCAGGTGTATGTTATTCCCTCATGGGAGTTCGTTATTTCATTGACAAGGAGCAGATAAAAGGTCTAGAGTTCATTTCAAGTATGGTATTTGTGTTTGGAATCTGTTGCTGTCAACTCTCAATATGAAGTCCAAAGAGCTGTCACCATCAGTGAAGCAAGCCATCGTTAGGCTGGAAAATCAAAACAAACCTATCAGAGATAGCAAAAACATTAGGTGTGGCCAAATCAACTGTTTGGTACATTCTTAAAAAGAAAGAACGCACTGGTGAGCTCAGCAACACCAAAAGACCCGGAAGACCACGGAAAACAACTGTGGTGGATGACAGAAGAATTCTTTCCCTGGTGAAGAAAAACCCCTTCACAACAGTTGGCCAGATCAAGAACACTCTCCAGGAGGTAGGCGTATCTGTGTCAAAGTCAAAAATTAAGAGAAGACTTCACCAGAGTAAATACAGAGGGTTCACCACAATATGTAAACCATTGGTGAGTCTCAAAAACAGGAAGACCAGATTAGAGTTTGCCAAAAAACATCTAAAAGACCCTGTACAGTTCTGGAACAACATCCTATGGACAGATGAGACCAAGATCAACTTGTACCAGAATGATGGGAAGAGAAGAGTATGGAGAAGGGAAGGAACTGCTCATGATCCAAAGCATACCACCTCATCAGTGAAGCATGGTGGAGGTAGTGTTATGGCGTGGGCATGTATGGCTGCCAATGGAACTGGTTCCCTTGTATTTATCGATGATGTGACTGCTGACAAAAGCAGTAGGATGAATTCTGAAGTGTTTCTGGCAATATTATCTGCTCAGATTCAGCCAAATGCTTCAGAACTCATAGGACGGCGCTTCACAGTGCAGATGGACAATGACCCGAAGCATACTGCGAAAGCAACCAAAGAGTTTTTTAAGGCAAAGAAGTGGAATGTTCTGCAATGGCCAAGTCAATCATCTGACCTAAATCCAATTGAGCATGCATTTCACTTGCTAAAGACAAAACTGAAGGGAAAATGCCCCAAGAACAAGCAGGAACTGAAGACAGTTGCAGTAGAGGCCTGGCAGAGCATCACCAGGGACGAAACCCAGCGTCTGGTGATGTCTATGGGTTCCAGACTTCAGGCTGTCATTGACTGCAAAGGATTTGCAACCAAGTATTAAAAGTGACAATTAGATTTATGATTATGTTAGTTTGTCCAATTATTTTTGGTCCCTTAAAAAGGGGGGGGCCACATATAAAATGTGTTGTAATTCCTACACCGTTCACCTGATTTGGATGTAAATACCCTGAAATTAAAGCTGAAAGTCTGCACTTAAAGCACATCTTGATTGTTTCATTTCAAATCCATTGTGGTGGTATACAGAGCCAAAATGATGAAAATGGTGTCAATGTCCAAATATTTATGGACCTAACTGTATATGTGTGTGTAGCCAGTGTAGATTTGTTAAACTCACTCCTCAGGTATACATACAGGCCACCTGCACCAACGAATGGCTAGCTTTTTGTTGGCGTAGCTGGTAGTGTTCGTGCTTGATATGTCGGAGGTGGCGGGTTCGATCCCAAGTCAGGGCGAACGTCGGCCCAGTGTACCTCCGACGGCTCTGCAACCATGTCTGTTACATGTGTCCATCCATCTCCTGTTGATGAGTGGTCACCTTGTCTCCTGCCGGTCTCTCTTCAGTCCTAACTGTGCTTATCTTTCTCTTCCTGAGTCTCCTCTTTACTGTGTGTGTCTTCCTGAGTCTCCTCCTGACTGTGTGTATTTCTTCTGCTGGTCTCTCTGTCCTAACTGTTTGTGTGTTTCTTTAAACCTCGCTCCATGGCTCTCGCTTTCAGGAAGAAGAGGTGGAAGAGTCTAGGGTAAGTCCTGCCCCCCCCCCAGCTCCACCCCCAGTATCTTGGTACAGTCTGTCAATCCAGCCAATCACCAGCCATGCTTCCTTCTCTACCCTGGCATCAGTGCTAGCATCCAAATGCCTGCATGTCTGTTTCTGATCCGTGATGTTAACCCTTCCATCCACAGCAACCTGCCTCAACCTGTACTGAAATCCACCATTGAATGACTGGAGTGTGCATGTGTCTGTGCATGTGTATCCCCCTCCTCATATTGATGTTCATTGCATTTCCATTATCTAACCCTGTTCACCATATTGTTGTTGGTTTTTATGTGTGTGTTTGTTAGAATGGTGTCCCAGCAGTGAGAGAGCGCTGCTAACCCGCATGGTTTACTGCACTGATACAGTCTAGCACAGGAACATATTACAGTCTCTCTCTCTCTCTCACTCTTGTCCCCTCTCCTTCCCTCCTGTCCCCTTCCTCCCTTCAGGTCTCTGAGTCAGGGAAGCACCAACTCCAACATGCTGGATGTCCAGGGGGGCGCACACAAGAAACGTGTCCGCCGCAGCTCACTGCTCAATGCCAAGAAGCTGTATGAAGACGCCCAGATGGCGCGCAAGGTCAAGCAGTACCTGTGTCACCTGCAGGTAGAGACGGATGAGGAGAAACACCTCGCCATGTCTATGCAGTGTGAGCCCTCCTATAGTACTTGTGAGTATCAGCACACACACACACACAGACGGTACGTGCACACACACGTGCATACACAGTGTTTCCTCTATGTTGATAGAGCTCCCGCCACGGCAAAATTTCTGCCGCCACGGTATCAGAAATTGTTAGAGTGCATGTCGGAGAATAGCACGGACACGCGCTTCACACCGCAGTTGAGATTGTGAGATTGTGTGTGCGTCCTTGAGAACTGTAAGTCGTATAACTGATGTTGTCAGTTCATTTAAGCCTGTTATTGTATAAGTCTATAGTTCTTGCAAATTTAAATTACGTTAACTGGTGATTTTCGTTGTTTGTATTCTTCACCTGCTAGCTAAATTGCACATGTCTGTTGATTCAATAGCGATAGCTGCTTTTGCTCACGTTTGTATTTTAGGTGCATCATTATGCTGAAGTAGTTGTAATTAATAAATAGTGGGTTTATTGTTATTATTTGCTACAGAATGCTTAGCCTATCAAGATTAAATGAAGCAGACAGTGTACATGCTTTCGAGTGTCCTACCTTAATCGATAGGCTAGCCTACTGACCATTTACAAGAAGTTGTTACGTCAGTTATCAATTGGCAGCAGGGGGGGGAGGGGGGGGTGTTGTTCGGACAGAACTGCCCCCACTGTTGAAAGAAATCAGAAAGGAAACACTGATACATATGTACACACGCAGCATGCATGCACACAAACACTCACAGACAGACAACCACACATACACGCAGTTCTGTTCATGGGTATTTCCGAGCTTAGGTTGTCCTCTAATGACTCCTGTTCTCGATGCCTTCATCTCTCTTTGTCTCTTTATCGCTTTGCTTCTCTTCCTCTCTCTTTACCTCGCCATCTCTCTCACATTCATTGTCTCTTTGTCCTTATTAAATTTCTCCCTCTATTCATCTCTCTATCTCTGTCTCTCGTTCTCATATCGATCTTACAGCACCAAGTATACATTGTTTCCTTGTTTCCATGACTACAGTGTCTAAGAACCTGAGTGAGCGGCGTTCCACCAAGTCGGACATGTCTCCAGTGTCACTTCGCTCGACACTGCCATCAAGCCGGGCCCAGAACCGGGTCTCCCAGGTTCTCCAGAGCCCGGTGACACTCAACCCGCTCCGCAAGAAGAGCACAGCCAAGGAGTTGGCCATCACGCTGAGTGAGTCCACCTCTCCTCTCCACTTGCTGGTTGCCACTGTCATGCTGTCACTAAACCTCATCTGCCGTCCTCTCAGCCGTCCTCTCCTTTTCGGCTCTCCTATGCCTTGCTCGGCCCTCCTCTCTACTCCTTTCCTCTCTTCTCAGCTCCTCTTCCCTTATCTCCTCTTTCCTCACCTTTCTTCACCTCTCCTCCACTCACCTATTGTTGTTGTCCCCGCTCCCCCCAGATTCCAGCTCCCCTCAGGTAGTGAAGAAGCCCCCCATGGGTAACAGCTTAGCCCCAGCAGGGGAGAGGGAGAGAGAGCCTGGAGACTGGACCAGAGGAAGAGCACCTGAAGACAGCATGTCTGTAGTCTCCTCTCTTCACTCCAGTCCCACCATCTCTCCTCAGGGTTCCCCGCGCAAGGGTACGCCTCTGTCGTCGTCATAGCTACCCACCAGGATAGCTACCCATCACCATACAGATGTTACCCACTAAATTTGAGATTTCTCATTTGAGAAAGGCTGCGATGCGAGGCGTGATGGGGGCAGAATGTTAGCCATAACATTGTGTTTTTGAGACTGTAAACTGTGGAGTCTTTAATTATGACATTGTTTTTCTTAATGCCCACTTGTGACAGCTTACAATTACATACAGAGGTTTACACTGACTTGAAATGTCGACTGTTGTCAGGGGCATCGGAACAACAATCTCTATTTACTTTGTCTGCTGAAACATGACTGCTGACAGTAGGTAGCAATAATGTACCATTAATAACAAGAATTTATGATAAACCCAGAAGTCGGATGTCCTTCTTTTGTGTAAAAATAAATGTGCATTGACACAGAAATGTCCCACTTGTAGACAGATGTGTAAATTCTATAAATGTCAAATTCTGCATCAGCTGAAGTGGGACACTTCAATTTACTTTATTCACGTCAACAGACAATAAACAAAACAAGAAAGCAATTGTTGCTATAAAACAAGATTTGGAAGTGGAATAGACCAGTAAACAGACTGTACCTGTCTAGGTCAAATCCTTTTTTTCAGTTAATAATTGTATTAATGTAAAGGCGGGCCTCAACAACAAACTTATCATCTTTGTTCTATCTTACATTCAAGTTAATGTTCACTATGCCATGGGAGTAATTACTTTGAGACAGAATAGATGTAGACTCCAATCAATGTTTAAAAAAAGGTTTTTAATCGTGTGAACAGCAATATAGTAGGTTTGGCATTTAACACATTTGCTACACTTGCTATGATTAGCAATCTCTTTTTTTGTGACATGCCATCACACATACACACACCAGTAAACTGGTGTGGGAGTGTATTTCTTGTGTCCAGTGCCAAAGCTCTAACCAAACAGCACTAACATTACTCATTCTCCTCTTCATGTCTTGCCCTTCGATTGGCTGCAGTGGGCGGCGTGCCCAAGTCCCAGAACTCCCAAATGAACCTGTCTGGCTCGTCCTCGTCTCTGGCCAGCAACACCAGCACCAAGGGTGGCACTGCCAACCTACGCAGCTATGGCATAGGTGGGGCCATCCTCCACAAGAAGATCTTATTGATGACCAGACAGCCCAGTCCTGAGAGGGAGGAGGAGAGGGAGAGCAGGCAGCACAGCAGAGAGGAGAGCAGGAAGGAGGAGAGAGCAGAGGAGAGAGAGACTGAGGTTGAGATGGATGTAGAGCAGATAGGGAGCCCTACAGGGATCCAGAGAGAGAGACCAGGGACCCCCCCATTAGACCCAGGAGAAGGCAGGAGAAGACCCCTTGAGTCCCCCCTCAGAAAGAGGCTGCAATCCCCCTTCAAACTGCTGAGAGAGAGGAGTCAATCTAGGGAGAGGCTGATGGTGTGCAGACCTCCAGGAGCTCCAGCCCAGGAGGGGCCCCTGGCCTCCTTACCCCGGCCAGGGAGCAGTGGACTAGGGCAACTCATGGCCAGGAGATCAGCCAGCCCTGGACCATTCACCTGGTTCTGCAGATCTATCTATGAAGATAGACCTCATTCATAGGACTGGACAGACATACTGAGAATATAGCTCCAGTGTAGAATTAGGTTGTGACTGTGTTGCAGCTTGTAAATATGAACTTTGTAGTAAATCTCTAGGAGCTGTGAGAAAGTGAGACAGACACTGAAAAACTCAGATTTCCAGGTCTTAATTCAGCTACTATTCCTGGTTCTAGTGAAAGTTCTAGCTCTGGTTCTAGTGAAAGTTAAAGCACTGGTTTTACCTCCAGGTTCTAGCTCTAGTTCAAGCTCACTTTCCACTGTTGAGGATCAGTGCTGAGGGCAGCTTGAGAGAGACTTGAGAGACATGTCTGAGCTGTGCAATTCACTGGTTGGATGAAGGATTGTTAGACATTGTGTTTTTAAACAGTAGTTCACTAATTCTGTGTAAACTATGATGCCAGTTTGAAGTTTGAAGCTATTTTATTCTTAATTTCATATGTTGAACCGAAGTTGTGAGTTAGGATATGTCCGTTGCTCCAAGTGTTCCAGTGTTTGTATTAAACATGTTTGTGAGTTTGAAAGTAGTGTAGGTATTATATAGCCACACATATCATCAGTCTACAGTAAACAGTGTTCCGAGTAGTCTGTCTGTGTGTAACTCAGAAACGAACCTTCCTCTCCTTCACTCTCTCTTTCTATGCATCCTTCTCCCTTTCTCTATCTCTCTCTCTTGTCCTCTCCTCTGTCCTTCATCCCTGCTTCCCTCTGTCCTGTCTTCTCCTCCAGGCTATACTCTACTGCCAGCAGGCAGAACAGAACTGTCAGACTCCAGTCACAGTGAGATTTCGTCTCGCTCCAGCCTTGTCAGTAACTGCTCTGTCGACTCGATGCCCAACACCGCTCAAGACGATCGCTGTCTCAGCAAGACTAGCGAGCAAGCAGAAATCTCAATCCCAGCCACAAGCCAGCCCAGCATGAGGTAAATCACACACACACCACTGGAGGCTCGTCAAGGAAGAAAGAGGAGGATCATCCTCCTCAGTGACATTTATTTTCTTTTTTTAATGTGAAACTAACTAACTACGATAAAACTATACTAAATATATTAATATGTCACTGTTTAAAACATTTAATTAAATACACAATATTGAACTGAAGGTCTACACAGTAACTCAACAGAACTGTCTTTGATAGAACCATATACGTACATCCGGAGGACAGCTGGCCTCCGTCTCCCTCTGGCTGCATTGACTTCAACCAGAAAATGTCTAATATGGGGAGAACTGCCACTCTGGAAACTTCTGACTCACCAGTGAGTGCAGAATGAATGGAGGTCTATGGAGCTATACCCCTCAAAATCCACTTTTCTCAGGATGTAGTTTTTTGTCTAGTAATTTGAATGTTGCATTCGAAAGAGGAGGCAAAGACATTTTTTTAAAGTCGCTTTTTTGTTCTAAAAAGCCTTTTAAAATGTCAATGACGTCATATAATCAGCATTCATTAGCAGAATGCTAGCGTGTTATGGGCAACAACAACTCACCCTGTAAGAAATCGTAAGGACATAAGTACTCGTTCATTCAACTTCGACCTATAATCCATGTTGAAATTGCAAAAACTACAATCAAATCTGAGAGTTCTCAACGACAATCAGGCGAAAGAGACCAATTTAGCCATCTAGCTCCATAGACTCCCATTCATTTTGCACTCATTGCCTCATGCCGGCGATCACCCCCAGTGGAACTCTGGTGGAACTGCAACCAAATTCGGTACAATGGGGCTTAAAAGGGAGTGCATAGGCTCTCCGTAGACGGGCTCTGCTTCAACACAAAACCTAGCGGCTGGTGTGCTAAACCCTCCATCCATAGACATGCATGGTATTAAATACTACTTCCGGAGGACGTCCTCCCACCAATCAAAGCTATTGCAGTATGAACTGACATGCTGTTCATCCAATCATAAAATAGCATCCGGAGGGCAAGGCTCTTCAACGGCTCTGGGGTGTTCTCTGCTTTGAGAAGTTTTGTGAAGTTTGATGTTGGATACCGACAGAGAGTGATCGTTGAGCATTTTAGAAATATTATTAAATTCAAATTAGGTTTTTCATGTTACAGGAGACTGAGGAAGTAAATAGTTTTCTTGGTTTTCGAAATGTATTTCTTTGTTCAGTAATGTATTAAATGTGCCTTGCCATCATCAGTAGCAGCTAGTAGCCTAGCTAGCTAGCAGCGTGTGCGAGAGCAAGTACTTTGTCCAGAATGACTAACCCTAGCGCAAATGTTGTGGATTTGTAAATGAAGAACCCCTTTAGTTTCTGGGCAACACGGAATACAGTGAGACAAAAAAGGATTTGATCCCTTGCTGATTTTGTTAGTTTTTCCACTGACAAAGAAATGATCAGTCTATCATTTTAATGGTAAGTTTAAGAACAGTGAGAGACAGAATAACAACAACAAAAAATCCTGAAAAATGCATGTCAAAATGGTTATAAATTGATTTGTATTTTAATGAGTGAAATAAGTATTTTACCCCTCTGCAAAACATGACTTAGTGGCAAAACCCTTGTTGGCAATCACAGAGGTCAGATGTTTCTTGTAGGTTGCAACCAGGTTGCCACCAGGTTTGCACACATCTCAGGGGGGATTTTGTCGCACTCTTCTTTGCAGATCTTCTCCAAGTCCTTAATGTTTCGAGGCTGACGTTTGGCAACTGGAACCTTCAGCTCCCTCCACAGATTTTCTATGGGATTAAGGTCTGGAGAGTTGCTAGGCCACTCCAGGACCCTAATGTGCTTCTTCTTGAGCTACTCCTTTGTTGCCTTGGCCGTGTGGTTTGGGACATTGCCATGCTGGAATACCCATCCACAACCTATTTTCAATGCCCTGGCTGAGGGAAGGAGGTTCTCACCCAAGATTTTACAGTACATGTCCCCGTCCATTGTCCCTTTGATGTGGTGAAGTTGTCCTGTCCCCTTAGCAGAAAAACACTCCCAAAGCATGGGTGATATATGTGTGTGTAGCCACACCTCCGTGTTTGACGTGGGGATGGTGTTCTTGGGGTCATAGGCAGTATCCTCCTCCTCCAAACATGGCGAGTTGAGTTGATGCTCAAGAGCTCGATTTTGGTCTCACCTGACCACATCACTTTGCCCCAGTTCTCCTCTGAATCATTCAGTTCATTGGCAAACTTCAGACAGGCCTGTACATGTGCTTTCTTGAGCAGGGGGACCTTGCGGGCGCTGCAGGATTTCAGTCCTTCACGGCGTAGTGTGTCACCAATTGTTTTCTTGGTGACCATGGTCCCAGCTACCTTGAGATCATTGACAAGATCCTCCCGTGTAGTTCTGGGCTGATTCCTCACCGTTCTCATGATCATTGCAACTCCACGAGGTGTTCAAGTTCAAGTCTTTTATTGTCAGATGCACAGAACAACACAGGGTCAGACTGGGCACTGAAATTCTTAGGACAAGACAACGCAAAACGACCTGGCATAACATATAAGTACACAGAACATAGATTACATCTACGATAAGCAAAAATATAATAAACCTAATATACAATAATATACAATATTCAATACAGTATACTAAACCTCTAAATACACATACTGCACATAATAACCTATACTAACCTTATAAACCTATACTAACCTAACACAAGTGAAGTACAATAGTGCAATATTGCTGATAGTGCAACCAGTAGCTGAAATAATCTATACTAACCTTATAAACCTATGCTAACCTAAGACAAGTGAAGTACAATAGTGCAATATTTCTGATAGTGCAACCAGTAGCTGAAATAACCCAACCTTGAGAAGTGTATCAGTTTCCATATATCAATGTTCATTCAGAAGCATGATGGCCCCTGGAAAGAAACTGTTGTCCAGTCTGCGTGTGCGAGACCGAATGCTTCGGTGTTGCCTGCCAGAAGGCAACAGGGTAAAAAGACTGAATGATGGGTGGTAACAGCCTCTTAGAATCCTGCCAGCTTTCCTGAGGCATCGTGAGTGGTAGGTGTCCTGTAGGGCTGGGAGCTTCCTGCCGATGATGAACTCAGCAGACCTGACCACACTTCGTAGGGCCTTGCAGTCCCTGTCTGTGCAGCTCCCATACCACACTGTAATGCAACCAGTCAGTATGCTCTCTGTAGTGCATCTGTAAAGGTTAGTGAGGATGACTGAGTCCATGCCAAACTTCTTCAGTCTCCTCAAGAAGAGGCGTTTCCGGGCCGCTTTGACCACCTTGTCTGTGTGAGCAGACCTGGTGAGATCACTGCTGATGTTCACTCCGAGGAATCTGAAGCAGCTGACCTTCTCCACTTCGGATCCGTTGATGTATAGGGGTGCATGCTCCTCCTCCTGCCGCCTCCTATAGTCCACAATCATCTCCTTAGTCTTGCTGATGTTGAGAGAGAGGTTATTGTCCTGACACCATGATGTCAGGGTATCAACCTCCTCTCTGTAGGCTGACTCGTCACTGTCAGAGATGAGGCCGACGATGGTTGTGCCGTTCTTTTGTGTTTCTTCCATTTGCGAATAATCGCACGAACGGTTGTCACCTTCTCACCAAGCTGCTTTGCGATGGTCTTGTAGCCCATTCCAGCCTTTTGTAGGTCTACAATCTTGTCCCTGACATCCTTGGACAGCTCTAGTGGAGAGTTTGGAATCTGATTGATTGATTGCTTCTGTGGACAGGTGTCTTTTATACAGGTAACAAGATTAGGAGCACTCCCTTTAGGAGCTCCTAATTTCAGATCGTTACCTGTATAAAAGACACCTGGGAGCCAAAAATCTTTCTGATTGAGTGGGGGTCAAATACTTATTTAACTCATTAAAATGCAAATCAATTTATAACAATTTTGACATGCATTTTTCTGTATTTTGTTGTTGTTATTCTTTCTCTCACTGTTCAAATAAACCTACCATTAAAATTATAGACTGATCATTTCTTTGTCTGTGGGCAAATGTACAAAATCAGCAGGAGATCAAAAAACTGGGAACAGTAGGGTCATGAATATGACCAGAAATGTTGCAATCAATGAAATGGATTAACCTGTTGTGGGTTGTGCTAAACATTTCTCTCTCTTTGTCTTTGTCTCTACTTCTCCCCCCCCCTCTCTTCCTCTATGTCTCTCTCTTTCTTTCTCATGTTTGCTTTTCTATCCTTCCACCCTCTATCTCTCTCTCTCTCCCTCTCTCTTCATCTCACTTCCCCACATCCCCCCAGTTCATCTCCATGTACCCGAGGTCCTGTAATGCGCACCTCCACCTTCACCTCCTCCCCCAGTGCGGAGGAGCTGACTCCAGACCACACCTCCTTGGACTCCGTGGCTGACAGTGGGCGGGGAAGCTGGACCTCATGCTCCAGCAACTCCCACGACAACTTCCAGAACCTTCCGTCCGGCCAGTCACGGCCCTGGGACCATTCCCACTTGATAGGCTTCAGACACACCCAGCTGGCTGGACCAATCGCGGAGCTGGAGGGGATTGCAACACCGTCATGGGCGGTGCCGACGGTGATGGTTGCCGGGGCAGATGACCCCACAGCAAATAGACACTCCAGTGATAGCTCTGACCATAACCAATCACGGCAGAGCTGGGCGTCTTCCAGCTCGCTGTCGGACACGTACGAAGGAAGCTACGGAACGATTAAACGACGAGCGGCTGAGACCTCTGCACCTCAGGGGGAGGGGCCTGAAAGGATAGCAAGCACAGATGCAGCCTATAAAATGGTGACATCGAGCACAGAGAAGGGCTTGATAGGTAAGGGATCACAGCTAGCCCCACCTCCCAATGTGTGTCTTTCTTTGACTGCTTGACAGACTTTTAGTCTGTCTGTTTCTCTGTCTGACTGTTTGTCTGGCTGTCTTCAGTAGATGGTTGTGTCATGTTTGTGAACATCACATTGATATATTTTTTTGTTGTCATTTTTCTTTATTTTCTTCATTCTCCTCCTCTCCCCTCCTCTCCTCACTTCCTCCCTTTTTCATCTCCATAACTTCCCCCTCCATCCCAGTGTACTGTGTCACCTCCCCGAGCAAGGACGAGCGGTACCGGGCCCCCCCCCCAACCCCTCCGGGGTACCAAGGGCTGACCCTGGGGGATGTGGGGGTGGCCCTTGGAGGAATGGCGGATGCCCCCCCCCTGCCCCGGCCCACTCACCTCAGACCCCCAGGCTATAGCGAGGCACTGCAGAGGAGCAAACTGTTGCAGAGCCCCGGGGGGATGGGAGGGCTAGGGGACCCTCGCAGGATGGCCCCCCACCACCAGGGCCAAGGGTCCTCCTGGCCTCCCAGTGCCTGCCTGCCCCCACAAGGCCCAGCTGATAGTGAGGAGGGTACGTTTTGTAGACAGACCCGGCAGGAGGGAGACCAGAACAGTTTTATGGAGCTAAAGCAGTCCTCTGTTTGTGAGGACCATCTTCTGATAGAAAAGAGGACAGGTTTGGTAGATAGACCGGCCGGGGCTGCAGGGCATAGGTTTCAGAGACCTGGAACATTTCTCTGTTTGTCCTTCAGAGGGCGATAGTGGTATATTGAGTCTGTAATGGTCACACATAGGAGATGACTTCCTGGGGAAAGTTACTTTTTGGAGTTTGGTCAAAGAGTATAGAAGACAAGAGGCGAAGCTCAATAGAACATCCCATTGCAACATCTGTGCCCAGCAGTGGTCCTACACATCCGCCATTTTTGACTGTTAATCCAGTAAAACATCACTCCAACAAATAGCCGTATCAATGTACAAACAAAAAACATGTGTTAAACTATTATATAGGCCTATATAGCCTGCATAAATAT
Organism: Osmerus eperlanus; assembly: GCF_963692335.1. NCBI lineage: Eukaryota > Metazoa > Chordata > Actinopteri > Osmeriformes > Osmeridae > Osmerus > Osmerus eperlanus. The sequence continues at coordinate 7,387,646 of NC_085044.1, read as the reverse complement.
TCATACTATTTATTTACTTGCTTAGTAGGCTACATTTGTACACGTTAATAATGAATAACTGGCTCCAAAGAGACATTAAAATATTTGGAAGAATTATATTTTTTTAAGTGGAGAGCCTTTCAATAGTTATTTACCCAAGCTATTCGCTGGCAATCTTAGCAAAAATGTATTAAGAAGAATTTGGATTATATTTGGAAAAACAAATGTCATTAAATTATCATTATCAATTATCATTATCATTTTGGTATAAAATGTCTTAGTCATTATTTTACTAATTTGTGGGTATTCCATTTCTTTTACAATGTGTTCTAATTTCTAAGCTGCCTTTGAAACTTTCGACTTTCCACCAACAGGTCCTTCTATATTGGAAACTAATATTCCAGCACAATTTTAGCCCACATAATATGTCAATTTGGAACAATAGATGTATATTGTCAGATAGAACATTTTTATTTATAGAAGACTGGTGGGATAAAGGAATATGGTCAATTTGACATATTATGGACATAGGAGGTAACATCTTGGATTATAAAAACATTTGTAACAAATTTAAAATAAACAGCTCTCATCATAATACACAGTGGCAAATCCTATGAGCCTAGGATAAACCAAGTCCTTTTTACAGATAAAAATTGCACAAATGCATTTCTGAGGAAATATCTGGTAAAAGAATTCTGTCCGAACTTCTTACATTCTTTTAGAAGCAGCCAGTGCTTTTATACTCTTTGACTGTAACTCACAGTCCAAAATGGTGGCATTGAAACCTTTTTGCCATCTAGTTGCAGTTGTCAAAAACACACCAGAGCTTCGCCTCTTGTCTTTTATACTCTTTGGTTTGGTTCAGTGTTAATATAATCTGTGTGTATGTGATATCAACCCTCTTCTCTCCTGTGTTTTTGCAGATGAACAGGTCTCTGCAGTGTAACTGCGGTCCAGATATACCGAAGGGTCTAAAGCCGAAGCAGTCTGGGCCAACAAGCACACTCCTGGTCCCCTCCCCTTCCTGCGAGGTCATGATGGTCTATAATGCTCTCGCGGGGCTTGTACAATCATCTCTTTCTACTCCATTTTAAACGGTGGTGTTCAGTCTTTTGGAACAGAACTCTTTCTTGACACTGACCACAGTATAATGTCACTTCCTCCCGACCATAGGCACTGGTTAGAGAACTGACTGAGGTGGGATGTGATACAAAGGGGGAATGGTAATAGCAGCAGAACAGAAGAAGGAAAGAGAGGAGGGGAAGATGGAAGATGAAACACCCCACCCATAGGGTCAAAGATCAACCTATTTTTAACTATTTCTAGACCTTCCACATGTACTGTTCATTTGCTTTTCATGTTGTCCAGTGGGGGGGGGGTTAATGTTCTATGTCAATGTCTGTATCACAGATACACTTTCCCCCTGCCGTTGACTGGTAATACTTTGTTGCCAGGTTTGTTGTGGGGAGGAAAGCAGCAAGATTGCAAACAAGATTGACATGAGCTGGGAGAAAGATGTAAGATGTATTTCTTCTTCTCTACTATTACCATGTTGAAGTTGGAGAGGCAGTGAGAATATCCATACCTCTCATTTACAGAGGTGCGTGTGTGCGATATTGTAACTTGTCCAGCTGTGTGAGATGCTGCTTCTAGTTGCTATGCTTCAGACAGATGTGATTGTGTGTGTCTGCTGTTCTCCATCCTCCTTCCGTCTGTGTCAGCACAATAAGGGGTACTTAAGCAACACTGTGTCCATCTACAGTGTACTGTGTAATTTTTAGAAGACGTTTTTAACGAGTCAGGAGAATAAATACATCAGTGCTGTAGAGTCTCACAGTGTGTTGCCGATTTAAATCAGTGCAATAAATACAAAAAACACGGCATTGTGGTTAAAAAAAAGCCACCCACCTAGCCAATCAGATATCAGTATTCACACACACATACGCTTGCAAAATGTTGTTTCTGTATTTATATTTTAATTGTTAGACTACAACTCATCTATTGGGTCATCTATTCAGCTTGTAAGCTGAACTTTAAAAGTGTGTTTTTCAGGTGACTTTTTGTTGTTGCAGTAAAGACATATAGAAGGTGTGTAATCCACCTGGTCTATTTGTGTGGTTTTTAATGGACCACCTCCATCTTGGCTGCAATCTGTCTTAATTATTCTCTCATTCAAGAGGAAAACAAACTATCCCTAACAAGTATCAAAACTGTGGCTTGCATCTTCTTCCTGTTCATCTGGGGGGAGGGGAATGAATACTCTTTTTGCAATTTTTTATAAAGAATTATGCTTTAAAGGTTTTTTCTCCCCATTTGACTCTATATTAACTTAAACTCAGTAGAGGGTTTGGTTGTGTAAGGTTTTTTTTCTTTTTTTTCGGGGATATAACTGGACTGTGTTTACATTTAGCTTCAGCTGCCTGTACCATGTGACGACAACACGTTTATGCTATATGAATACTTGAAAATATTAATGGTAATATATATATACAGTGCGTCTATATGAATTTATACATATATATTTTTGGTTTGTCATAAATTCATGTTAACTGCTCATGTAAAAAATGAAAAAGAGTCCTATATAAAGACAATTTTATAAATATTTTGTTATAATAAAATAAAAAGATGGTGATCGCCCCTTCTCATGTTGATGGGCATGAATCTTTAAGGATTTTAGTTTTTTTTTTTTTTGCTTTGATGCCATCTCAGTGATGGTGTTCCAGAATACGGAAGATTACTGATAATCCCGCTAACCAACTCCATATTTTTTATGAACATCAATCGTTTGTCTGGTTGGCAAAATAATTGGGACAATACACAACTGCAAACTTGTAAATAAGTTTCACTTCAATGATATACCAAAGAGAATTACGGCTCTACAATGTATTTTACTGTTGGAATAGGCTAGCAACAGTTGTATTTCTGGATGGAACACCCCTGCGTGTGTTACAACGTGTCCTAACTGGATGCTGAGCAAGCATCAGTGACAAAATCAGTTTATGTGCTTTATTTTCTATTGGAATGTCCTAACTTGACGCTGCTGTTTCTGTTTACTTCCTGTCGCTCGCGTTGAAAGCTATGTTGGACACGGTTTCTTAGGAACATGGTTAGTTTACATGACTTAACAGAAGTAAATATGACGGATACGGTGTGGACAGACGGCATCCGATGTGACGCGATAGTCGGATGCTTACTTGCTGTTAGGACACTGTGTTACTGTATACATAAATCCTATTCTGCTCTGCTGGTCCTGTTATGTTTGTGTTATAGAGTCTGTCTCTCTCTCCCGTCTCAGCCTCCCTGCCTCAGTCCCTGTCCCGCAGCCTCTCTGCCTCAATCCCTCTGCCTCAGTCTCCATCCCCCAACCATCATCTTGGTCAAGTCTTTACTCCCTCACACTGGCCAGTAGGGGCATCATCAGGAATTGTGTCCCATGTAATAGCGCCCTCTGGTTTCCCTCAGCCTACAAAGGGCTACAAAAGAGGTGAAGATTGATTTAGTTAGTATTCTCCCTGGCAGCCCTGAGAGAAGGATATCTCCATATTGAAGGAAGTGTATTGACCAATGCCCTGTACAGAACCTCCATCCAATCTACTCCCTTGCTCTGCTCAGTCAATCACATTACTGAGTCATTTGATAGAGAAGTGTTAAATGTTTTTAACAAACAAAATCTTTTTGTTGAAATATCCTTTTTTATTTTCCCCGTCTACACATACAGTATGATGTACTTTTAGTTTTAATTTCTTTACTCCCTCCTTCCTCACCTCACTCACCTTGTTCCTGCACCCTAACTTCCTGTTATCTGGAAGGCAGGAAGTGAGATGTGTCTTGTTTTCTGTAGCATCACGCCAATGCAGGGGTTAAACAGACGGGCACCACTCTATGTTCAGACCGAAGCATATGTACTGCACTCATCTCATTTGAATGACAAAGGTATTATTTAGGTTCTGTGGCTTATCTGTGGAGCTTTGTCTCCATTGCTTCTCCCGTTGTGCTTAATTTATGTCTTTTAGAAAGACTGTCATTTGCTTGTATGCTCGTTTTTTTGTTTTTACCAGTGGTTGTAAATACTTGTTATATTTTTGTTTAAGAGAATGTAAAAACTAAAAAAATGTCGACTGCAATGAATTTGGATGATAATAAAATGTTAAACGTTTTCTGCGTCTACCAGCTGATCTGTTAACTTAGTTTTCCAAGTTCTCCACTTATCTTCTTTGTGTCTTCTTAAGCGATTAGTAATTAGTAGAGGGGGTTGAGTGTGTGTGCGTCTGACTCCTCCGCCCTCATTTCCTTGCTGTCTGCCAAGACACTCACTCTCACACACACACACTTCATAACACCTGATTATGTGTCAGGACACCAAGACTAACATGTGAAAGTTGCTGGGAAACCCTTGTAGTGGGAATTGTAAGGCCGGAGACGCTTTGTGTTTGTCCCCGGCTTTGGAAACAATTCTGTTAGATGTTCAGGGAGATAATTGACTCGTTAATATCTGACTCCAATTTAGAAATGTGCAAGTCCGTTACCTGTAACCTCGAGCGCTAAACAGTTAATGACAGTTAATGACTCTGACTTAGGTCAAAATCGTCTGCTTGATCAGGGCACCGACCTTAAAGTATGCATATCACTAATCAGCTGCTTATCTCTACTATAATATGGATTTAACCATCAACATAGTAACTAAACTGACCCCCAGAGGCTACGGTATTACCTTCGGAGCATGGAAAGCCCTACTGTAAGTGACTCAGAGGCCTTAAGTTAAAACCTACTTCAAAATATAATATCTATAATCAGTATTAGCCGTATCAACCAGACTAGATCAAAGTTTTCATCGCCGTAGCGTGATGGATATGTACAAGGAGAACAATTAACTTAAAATGCAGATTGATAGTTTATTATCTAAAAAGTAAGATAATCAATACAATAATAATTAAACATAATCAAATACAAAACATACCTTAAGAGCAATCGTTAACGAAGGTATTCACAATGAAACTATGCGCCTAACGCACCGGAGCTGTATACTAAACAGAACTCAAAGTGATTGGTAAAACTTCTCCATATACACACCCAAACCTGCATACTAAAAATGGGGACACCGGCGATATGAAAACAACTTTTCCAAATAAGTTCAACACGTAAACAAAAAATATTCCTTCCCCAAATAAACTGACCTTTCCGTTTCACATGACAAAAAACCTATTGAAGTTTGAAGATTTATTTTGAATAAACATTTTATTTTTAATGACCTGAGATGAAAATGAACAAAATAAAGGCTGTGCAGCATGAATGCATACATTTTCAACAGTTATACATCATTTTGACGCTCCTAGTTCATGTTGTTAAAAAAAACCTATTGACTTTTGAAATTTGTTGACGGTCCCTAAACATACGCGTTGTTTAGGCAGCCAAAAGCATTGGCTGCTAAGCGGTGCTAAACACCGGTTAAAATAACACAATACTGGGCATCAGAATATCTGTTGAATATCAAACTTCAAATTAACTTTACGGCGGTCTTCTTTGTTGTTGCTTTCCCAAAGCATTCACGAGTTAACGTTATTAACCTCAATTCAACAGGAAAACAAACGTTGCAACTCCGTTATCCCAGCACTTTTCTAATTATTCTTATTCATTGATAGATAATTGCTTAACACGATTGCATCCTTGCGTTGGAGCCTTCTATGGTCAGTTTGTAAAATCAAATTTACAGTATTTGTATAGCCCTTTTTACAAGCAATAGGGTTAGGGAAGCCTTCTGCGTATGTGAAGCCTTCTGTGACATGTCACAGAAGGCTTCACATACGCCGATAGAACTGCCCCTCAGCCAACCTCAACCTTCAAGGAAGACGGAAAAAATCCCAGAAAAACTCAAGAGGAAAAAAATTGAAGAAACCTTGGGAGGAGCAATTCAGTGAGGGATTCCTTCTTCCAGAGACGGTTAGTGAAAGAGAGATGCAGAACACAGGCTAAACATTGTCATACAACAGGGAAGTGTCAATTGGTGTTGAAACACCCAAAATCAATTTTCTTTATTGCTAAGTAAATGCATGTATTGTGTATACATAAACAAATATGTCTTTACATGTAACTACATGGCCTGGATTCTGTGTGTTCTCCATTTTTTTGTGTTGTGTCAAATGTTTGCTCCATAGTGTAGGGGCATCTTTTCAGCGGCCGCTTCTGAGAGCGGAATAATCCAGACAACGCGCATCTTCAATTAAAGAGGGTTTTATTTGTCATTTGGTTGTCTCAAACAAAAGCTCTCCATCGCATTAATGCGGTTGAAAAATTGTTTGCCACTTCCGCTCTACCGGGCTCGGTGCTGGCACGGCCCTATATCACAGGTCAATTAGACGTGTGTCAATTATTCAATCACGGACAGACAGTTGACCAGGCAGAACATGGCAATCACAGTATTCATCTTCACATAATTTTAAACCATAATTCGAATGTTTCATTAACTTAACTCAAACTTATCAACATTAATAATTCAGATACATTTGGAAACTTAAATTACAAAACGGCTCCAACACATAGTGTTTATATATTGATTTGCTGTGTTTATGATCTGAAAGCATTGTTTGATTTTGAGCACAAGTTACATGGTTTGGGGGCGAGTGTTTGATTTTGGCAGAAGAGTCAGAGGTTTTGGAAATGGAGTTTGAATATTTGGTTTTGTGTTTACAGTTTTGAGAAAATGGTTGACTGTTTCAAGAAATGTTTTAGCAATCAAGAAAAACTGTGAAGTATAACTTCCTGTCCTTCCTCTCGACCCTCGGCTCGGCTGCTGTTAGTGTGACTGAGTGAGTTCACTTGGCCCTCCCTCACACGTTGGTTTTGGCTATTGGTTGACTGCGTGACTGATTGACATAAATAAAAGGTGAGGCTGTTAGTCTGAGCCAACAGTCAGAACGAATGTATGTGCGCTTCAGTATTTAGGCCAATGGGGGAGGGGGGGGGGGACATGTGACCCTGTGGTTTGTCTCCTGTTAAAGGGCTGTGACACCCAGACACAGCACAACTGATGTGTGTATGTGTGAAGGTCTCTCTCCATGTATCTATTTCTCACCAGTATACCTCTAAAAGGAGCTTGTGTATGTGTGTGAGGATGAGATCATATCACCATGAGGATAATCTACAGTGCAGCATGGCTTGTCATCTACCTACTAACAGGTAAATGTTAACGGTTCATATTAAACTTCTCTCCTTTCCAAGATTTAATGTTGTATACAGTTTTACCTTACCTTACAGTTTTTTTCAAATGCTTACACACTTTTTTTTATTTATTTAAGACACAAATCCAAGAACTGCACACACAACATGCAAAATGCCTCGCTTCTCTTGCAAAATGAAGCACTGCATTTAAAATATCACAAACACGTCTCAATCGCACACATTTGCCATTATATAACATTTTGGGATATATCATATCACACAGTTATTCAAAACCTAAAGCTCTTCTTTCATTTCTGTACAAGATTGAAAGTAAATGGCAGAGATGATGAAAAATTCATGGTACACACGAAAACAAGATTGAAACCAAATTATTTTTTTTACTGTAAGCATTTGTGGTTGTGAATACAGTATTACACAGTATGAAAGAAAGAGAGTAGAGTGGCCGGAAACCAAATCTAATTTTGAAAAAGGTGATTACGGAATGGTGTGTCTGTGTGTGCCATGAACTGTAGCATACAGCATACATATATACTATTTTCTACAATATTGTCAGAATGTCTTCTTAGTCACTGTACTGTTGCACGGTATGATACAGTAATCCACCAGACTGTGACCAATCATGCAGTGCACTGCAGTCAATGGATGCATGGGTGCTACGTAAAATATATGTTTGTGTATAGTATACCGTGTGCTGTGCTGAAACAGCTATTATGTGTACATTAGAACATGTGTATATTACAGTATATTATTACATACCTGTTATCTTTTCTACAGTAAAGGTTCAAATTATACCCACCACTGTAAATCAACTCAAATTAGGCTATTTATAGGCCTATTCTAAAGTCATGATTGGTTGGTGTTGAGTAAAGCAATGAGTGTTTGCACATGTGAGGAGTTAATGTAAGGCACTGATGAATTAGTGTGGCGTTTTGATTGGTTGTGTTTGAAAAAGGAAATCAATATGCTTCCTGTTAGAATTTTGTGTTACGTGGAGAATTGTGTGTTGTGTTTTGCAAAAAGTGTTTTATGAGTCAAAGGCCAAAAATGTGCGTATGGTTTTGTAGTTTTGAGGTGTGGTTCTGGTGTTTGAGTGTCAGGTTTCAGAAATTGTGTGAAAAGTAAGGAATTTGTTTGTAAGCATTTGAAAAAAACTGTAATTGAAATACTTCTCTCTCCTCTCACTCTCTTTCACTGTCTGTCTCTATCGGCTTATTTCTCCTTCTCTGTTTCTCTATCTATTTATAGATAAATGTTGATATATACTTTTGCATGCAGTTAGCTACCTTTGAATGATTTAATCTCTTTCTGTCTGTGTCCCAGTCAGTGAATGCGGTACTCTGGTGGTCGGTGTTGAAGGCCAGAATGTGACTCTGCCGTGCAGATATGATGCCTCCTATCATGGAGTTCTTCACATGTGCTGGGGGAGAGGAGCGCTTCCATCCTCTGGGTGTGACGACCAAATCCTCTCCAGTGATGGAACAGCAGTAACAAGAACCTCCAGGTATCTGCTGTCTGGAGACCTGAAGCAGGGTGACATCTCCCTGACCATCCTCAACACCACAGAGAGAGACGCAGGGCTGTACGGGTGCAGAGTGGAAATACCAGGCTGGTTCAACGACCTGAAGAGTGAAGTCAGGTTGACCGTGGAGAAAAGTAAGGAACTTTTTCTGGGGCTTTCTAGGCAATGGGAACAGATTTGTAAGATGCTTTTGCAATTCTTTGTTGTAATCTGTTGCTCCAGCTGTGTCATGGAGTTGATGGTCGTGCTCAAACTGAAAGTAAAGTACTGAAACTAAAAGGTAAATACATAGAGGTGAAGTCTTCCTGTAACTGTCCATTCTGCTTGCAGCCTTTTTGCCAACTACAACCAGGATACCCGACCATGTGACCGTGACACCAGCCAATCACTCGCAAGGTAAAAGTATTTTTAATTTTTGTAAAATAACACTTTTTACAACAAATGTTCTACAGTATATGGAACATATCAGATGTAAATGATAATACATACATTTAAACCTTTAAATTTAAAGGTAATGCGTTTAAAGACATTTTAGCAAAATTCACGAGGTGATTCTCAGGATAGCTCCTTGCCTAATACTTTCACTTCCTGCTGTTTAGGTCACATGACTGCCAACTCTACGGAATCACAAGATGTGTCAACAACCCATTCCAGCGAGTCAGAGTCTGTTAGTAGCACAGCCTGAGTCAGCTAAACTCTACTTCTGTTATAGTGGAAACAAAAACAAGTGTCCAAATTTGATTTGCTCTCTTATAAATAAACAAATGAATTAATGAATACAAGGCAAATGAACAAACACAATATTGCATTGATTAATGATTAATTAGACGATACATTAATTATTATTATTTAATAACTAGAGAGGGTACAATTTCTGGGGAAATTGTAGGGTGTGCTTGCTTGCGTCGGTTGCACAGGGGTCCGTTTTTTAATGACATTTTTACAACTGATATTTCTGTATATTTTATATAAAAATGCATAGGGCCTACTTATTATTTAAAAAAGATGACATAGATTTAAAAGCATCTTTTTTTGCTGCTCATTTACAACTGAAAATACGAGTGAAGTGTAGAATGAAATAGATGTCTTCTCATTTCCCCTGCAAGAGGCAGCCTCATCGTTGAAACAAAACGAATAAATTTGGCAGACCGGTGTAAAAATGGACCTAATCTCTATGATTTAAACGTCATTTTAAGTTTTTCCCTTCTCATGATATTTTCAGGCATTTAGCCTACTCATTGCATTCATTCATTAATAAAGAACCCCCTTTGAAGATTATTCTACGACGTTACCCGGCAGTAGAAGATGGAATCGCGATTCAAACAGTACCATCTGCTAACTGAAAATATGCCCCCCAAAACGTAAATAAGCTTGATATTTATTTAATGGAAAATCGCTCATTTATAAAAAGCACACTGGTAGCGATCATTGTCAGTAACAACGCAAAATGCGATATAGCCCTGTATGGAGAAGCTGCCCCGGTAAATTGTACTACTACGGTACAGTACTAGACTACTGCTGTGTTCGTCTTGGTACTGTAGCGATTGCGTTGGTTGAATTGGATTTAACGTTCCGTTGTACGGTTTAGGCTGAAATTAATTATTTTCATGAACAGATTGACAACGTTTAGGATGTGGCAATGAAGTTCAGGTTAGTAGTTAGATAGACTTTTGATTTAAGTAAGGGGAGTGCCAAACATGTTCTGTCGCCGTTTGACTTCCTAAACAGCCGTGTAGTGTAGATGTTTTTGTAGTGTGTCTCGCGTAAGCTACAGCGTTGCAGTGAGCTACACTGGTTTGAAACCACAGGTAATGGTAATTTCACCAACAAATCGTTTACTAATGTCAGAATAAATCCTACAACGAAAATGTATATGTGAGGAATGTTTATTTTAACGATTGAAAACAGATACATCATAGACCACTGTAGTATGTGTTGCCCGGGCAACACAGGCTAATGTCATGATGCTAATACTTCAGTGAAATAGTAGACTACTGTTTCCGAAAGTAGATGTACTTCCTTAATAATATCAGTTTATACTGTACATTACACATCACAATTGTGTGTCATATCACAAAGTAAAATTAGTAAATAGTTATCACCCTGGCCTCTTTGCTTGTGGCGTTCCAGCAGCTGCCTTGCAGTAAAGCTATAGTTAGCCTAGCTATCCCCCAAGTTAACAGATGCGAAACGAATGTTCTGCCAAAGGTAGTCACGCGTGTTTTCGTGACGTTAGTGACGTAGTGACGTTAGTAACGTCAGTGACTGTGGCTAGCAAATTAGCCACCGTTAGCTTCACTTTTCACCACAAAAACTTAACTTAAGCCCAAACCATGCAACGGAACGTAAATTCCAATAGAAGCAACGCAATCGCTACCAAGACGAACCTTTTGACACCGCCGTTGTGTATGTAGGCCAAATATTGACTGAGTTTTAGGGGGGCGAAAATAAACAATAAACAATAAATAATAATATATATGTGAGAGAACAAAGGTTGTGCTCTCGCCGAAGGCTTGAGCACACCCAATAATATAATTAACTGTGGTTTTGTTTGCCAGGATCAGAGTGGAGATGTGGCTTTGCCAGTCATCCTGGTGTGTGCTATGCTGCTTCTCCTGGTCATCGGGGCTCTCAGTCTGGTCTTCTCTCGTATGTACACATATCTCCAACAACACACATATCACATATACACAAATATATCCACAATAACATAGAAATATTGAATCATATCAACAATTACAAATACATTAAATACACAGAAATGTGTCATGTGCATGTTTTCAATTATATGACTGTTCTGATGAAAATCCACTTTTTTTCTTAATGGTTTAAATATTGTATATTTGGAACAATTTGGTCTTAGTTGCCATTCATAAAATGTTTTACACATATTTTTTATAATCATCACTTAATACAAAATGTGTTAATAAAATATATGTTTAGAGTCTCATTAAATAAAAGTTAGTGTATCATTAACTATAATCATTGAAATCAGATGATGTGTCATCAACTACGATACAAAACTGCAACTAAATATATTCTGATGCCTCTCCAGGACAACGAAGGAAACAGCGGAGGATGCCCCAGGCATTGTAAGTTCAACTCTGCTTCAGAGTTTTTAACTCAGGGTTAAATGCTTTTAGAAGACCTTTTGGATGCACTTGATTTATGGATTTAATACTGCTGCAACTGATCAAACTCCCCATGAACTTGAACTCTGCGGTAAATCCAATACATATTGAGTTAGTCTGAAACAGAAAAGTCACAAATTTGTGTGGGTAAACTGACAGTCTGACTCACCGCCCATGAGAAGACCACAGTGGGAGTAGTTAAGTCAGACGCCGTGAAGCAGGATGGATGTGGTAGCAACAGCTTCTGCTATCCTCCCCACTGACTCATGACCCGCTAGTTCTGCTCTGAAACTGAAGGTCATCGGAGGCTGCTGAGGGATGACTCATTGTCATCTTCATAGTTCTTGGTGTTCGGCTTGGACTCATACTGTTTGGTGTAGGCTCATAAGAAGGTGCTGTGGTTAGTAGGATTTATAACACCTCTCCCCTTCTCCTCTCTTCTCCCTTCATCTCTACTCCTCTCCTTTCCTCACCTCACTTTACTTTACCTACCTACCTACCCCACCCCCCCCCCCTCCCCTCCCCTCCCCTCCTCCTATGCTCTGACCATCCCTCCTCTCCAGATCTCAGCAGTCTGGCAGCTCGGTGCGCTACAGGAGCTCAGTGTCCAGCCAGGGTCTGTACACCAGAGAGTTGGCTGCGGAGAACATCTACCAGATGGATGATGGAGACATCTACATCAACATTTACGAGCCTTGACCAGACACAGCCTGGCACTAAACACCATGGGGATGATATAGAACCATGAAGGACACTTAACCATTGTTTGAATACCTGGGATGGTATTGAAGCTTTCTTTCTCACTTCCAAACCAAAATCTTGCCATCAAGATGTCTGTATATACAGTACAAGCTGACGCAAGGCGTTTATTATATATACAGTAAATGTTTATATTATATTCCTCATTCTATTATTAATCAATATACAGTACATATCAGTCTTTCCAATGCAATAAACATGCTAAATAAATGACAATAAAATTACAAAAATAATAATTCATTGTTAGTTTCTGTGGTAGGTCATTGTTTCCATTGATTTCTTCACCATATTGTGCCTTCTTGTACATGCATGATAACTTATAACGCTTAGCACAATATAAAATGGTATTCTTTTTTTACAATATGTAAAATGATATGTAGTGACATGATAGTTATTCTTACTTCATTGTTAAGTGTTGCTATTAAGTTACAAGGGAGTTAATCTAACTTTAATGTGAAGTGTTCCTATGCAGTTAAATGGTAGTTAATTGGGTGTGCATGCCATTGGCAAGGCACAACCTATATTCTCTCTCATATATATTTATTATTTATTGGGTTTTTCCCTTTGGCAAGGCGGATCACTACTATTACATTCGGCCTCTAGGTGAGCATAAATAATGGTACATTATGCCTGCTAGCATGTGCGCTACTGTAGCTGCTGTCCTGTTACAGCTAGTTATCCACAGCATATATTACTTACGGATCTACTTCTGTAGCTACGTAACTGTAGCTAGGCTAATTCTAGTCTACTCTAATCTATTGAACGTGATAAATTTAGTATACTTTTGTGAAACAATATGGCCTACACCAGTGGTTCTCAACTGGTCTAACCTCAGGACGTCAAACAAAGCTGTGCGTTCATAACAAGGCCTGTACAATCAATATTTAAGCTGTGAGTCAGTGGACACTGAGTCAGTGAACTGAGTCCTAAGTCATTTTGCTACTTACATAGCTAGTTACAGCTGCTAGAAAAATACAGCCCAAGGTAGTGTTATCGCAGAAAACATGGCTACATCCGCGGTTTCACCCTGTAGCAAGTCTGTCCAATGTTCTGGGAGGTACTGTAGCAGGTTACTGTAGCTGGCTAGCTAGCTAGCTGTTAGAACTGCAAGGCCACAATCACAGGCCAATGTGATAATGTCTCATATGTAGCTCGAGCTAAGTAGCTTCATATGCTTTTCTGTGATATCAACATTTTTTGGGGGGGGAGTTAGAGTTCACATAGCTCTACAATTGTAAAATAGAAGTGCGCTATGCTTTGTTCTTCTGATTATGCTGGGTACACACTAAAAGATTTTAAAAATATTTTAAGATTTAAAAAATGTGAGAGATAACAAAAAAATCCTAGATTTAACAGTTTTGCTCCTATAGTGTATAGCGTTTGTCCTCGGGGTTCCCCCCACACATCATTCAACATGTTAAATATTTACAATTCGCGATCAGGGCGGCTCCGACGTTCTTCCGAGCAAGTTCGGTCACTCTTAACCCTCGTGCTGCCTTCGGGTCACATGACCCAAAGGTTCATAACGAACCATCATTGTGTTTACCCAATTTTACCCAATACAAAAACAAATACAAATAATTTTCTTTTAACCATTCCAATGTGGGGGGTCTGAGACAGCCCGACAGTTAAAAGAAAATGCTTCACTTTGTTTTTGTATGAGGTAAATTTGTCACAATACGACGGTGGGTCACAATGACTGATGGGTCAGAATGACCCGAAGATAACACAAGGGTTAAGGGATGCGTATTGATAAGATTTTAATGATTCCGACTCCTTATCAATTCCTGCTTATCGATTCGATTCCTTAGCGATTCTCTTATCGATTCTCCCCTCTACAGCCAACTAGGTCTGTGCGTCCTGCACCCCCCCACACATACACACGTTCTAAACAAATTTCTCAAACTGGCTTTGATTGGCTCTGAAATGAGCTAATACCTACCACCTCTAGGCCTCTTCAGGCCTCTGTTTTCAAAACAAAATCTAGTCGGAGATAGAAACTTTCAGTTTCCTTGTGTTCAAGCTTCTATTACTCAACACCAGTAGGACTTACAGGGGTCCTAACAACAGGGGAAATAACTTCAGTGTCACCTTTCAAAAGAGACCATTTACATGCATGTACTCCAAATGGTTCAACAACAGCTTTCAATGTACTTTGGGTATGTTGTTTAGGCGTTTCAGGCACATTTAACAGGACTATTAAAAGGTTAAACAATTAAAATGCTAAGTTTAATAATGGATTAAAAATCGATATGCTCAGTTTAATAATGGGACACGCGAACGTTTGCTGATAACACACGCCGCCCCAATAACGTGAAATTATCAATAAGATTAATACTAATGGGCTAAAATGTATGCTTCAAACGAAGGGACAGAAGATAACTAGATCGACTACACACAATAAAGGCAAATTGCTTCACACAGTAACAAGTGGTTGTGATCACTTTTGAGCAGTTTAGCTCTACCTTAGATAGTTAGAGATGAAGCGCGAACGTTAGCTGCGCTGCTGCATGCATCGAACACATGACGTTCCAGTAACTTCATTCCATGCTGTGTGTTAAAATGCTTCTTCATATTTGTAATATTTCCTCCCTTTGACGAAATAGACTTTTTACACGCGTTACAAGTGGCGTTGTTGTCATTTTGTCGTGTGAAATACAACCAAACTTTAGAACGCTTCTTCCTAGTTGCCATGTTTGCTGCAGTCTGTCTGAATAAACTATAAAAGTTTGCGCATGCGCAACGGCACAGAGAATCGTTAACAGAATCATTAAGGAATTTTGCTAACGATTCCAAGGAATCGATTCACTGGGAACCGGTTCTAAACAAGAACCGGTTCTAGATACCCATCCCTACTCTTAACACACCTCACACCAAGGGAAAATCTGATAAGATAATCTGCAGATAATCAGGACTTTACCGATTGTCGGGACATTACTTAGGATTGTAAGGGAAATCGGCCCAAAATCAGCCTGATTATCTTGTGTGTACCCAGCATTAGCAGTCCAACACACATCATTAGTATTATTACTACTCGTAGTTAGCTGACTCTCTACCTACCTCTGACATAGAGCGGAGCACTACAATTCCATTCGGCCTCGTCCGGGTGAAGAAAATTGTACATTATGCCTGCTAGGCTGTGCTCTTCTGCAGCAGATAACCCTATCTGAGATCATTCAGTTCTCCAAAGCACAGGATGCTGTGTTAGCCAATGTGGAAGAAATTGGGGTTTCCTGTGTGCTTACATTATTCACTAATCAATAGAACTATTCATTGGATACTAGTTAGTATGTTCTCATGTAAACTTGCTATTAATAAGAGTAGATTGTGTCTATGTGTCAGGGTTAATAGATTTTCGGGGTCAGGAGAATGTACTGTGTAAACCTCCCTTGTCATGACTACAAGGAGAGCGCCAACTATGATCTCTAGTGTGAGAGACTGGTCATGTGTTGGGATCTGTGAATATCTTTCTCTGAGACTGTTGAAACTTTATTACTGCCTGACTGTCACTATCTATGTTTACATTCTTGTGCCCTATAAAAGATGGTCCTCCGGCCTTTAGAGCTGAGAGAGACATGATTGAGACCTAAGCCTGGTGTTGTGTTATCATATATTGTCAAAGGTCTGTTTTTTCTCTCCCAATCTGCAGATTGATAATACTTATTAAAATCCAGAACTCTGAACTAAGTTACTCCGTTTATGAAGAGACGGAAAAAACACTTTCTTCATCACCAGCTACAGTACTAGCTACCAAACAGTTAGCTAGTTGTCACGGCCACAGCCGTGCCCCCTTGTTTTTAGTTTTGCCCTGCCCTAGGGTTTCCCTGTGTCTGTCATTGTCTTCACCTGTGTCTCGTTGAGTGGTTTCAGTTCTCGTTAATCTTATTGTGTCCACCTGTGTCTTGTTCTGTGTATTTAGGTTCATGTTTTGTGTCCAGTCTTTGTCTTGTCTTTGCCAATGTTAGAACGTGTGAACTGGTTGAAATGCGTGTGTCTCATGGTCAATGCGTGAGAGTTGGCAGCCCTGGCACCCTGTCTGTTTCCCTATCCAAGAAATCCCTGTTTTGAACTCTACCTGCTGACTTCTCCTGTGTTTGGGTCCTACCCCCAACTCCCCGTAACAGCTAGCACCTAGTTAGCTTTGTTTTCCCTGTATTTGTGCTGTTGAGCTAGGATTATGGTGGGACTGATTATCAAAGCAATTAAGCACGACAGGGGCATCAAATGATGATCATAAATCCTGTAGAGCAATCAATGCCATTCAATATCCAAACAATTGGAGATGAGTGGATATGCGTGAGGCAGTTTTCCCTATGCGGATAGCCAGTCACACCCCCTACCAGCAGTGTCTTTACAATTTAATATTTCACTCAATACTACAGTTGCCTGGTCCTAACCAGACCCTCGTACATTTCATTTGTATAGAGGGTCTGGGATCGCTCCATTGACAAGCGTTAACTTCCTTGAAGGTGGGTACTCTGTTGAAGTTTAAAACTATTGGATCTGCCCAGAGCCACTCTGATCTGCCATAACCAATCGCTAGTTGTAACGGAGCTAGCTGCCGTAGCTGGAAAATCAAACTTTTCCCGAACCCTGTGGGGAGGAGGGCCACAACATCTGGATATTCTGCAGCGTTGCCACAACGGACCGAATGGCTTCGCTCGCATCTTTCTCCGCCACCATTACTGAACTACAACTCAAACTAGCGCACAACATCAACGTCATCGTTCTCAGCCACTCCCTCTGTTCGCTGATTGGACCAACAAAAAGTTGATTTGAGAAAACCGACTTATATGCCGAATTCCCAGACCTAGTACAGAAGCAAAATGAAAATTGAGCGGAAGTACGTAGGAGGGCAGAGCCAGGCTAATACTACACCACAAATGTCCAGAATTGTTCGGTTTTGTAGATATGAGCATGCTCCATCTAGGCATCGTCTCAGATTACTTGCATGGGGTGTTTAAATTGTATTTTGATTGATAATGTGAGCTCAGTTGGACAGTACTGTATTGCCATTCGCCTCAGTCAGGCTCCTTCACTGGCAGTCTGATTCATTATTTACTGTCAATGGTAATGGTATTCGTTTGCTAGACGTGCAAATTCAACCATTTGAAGCTAAATACGTTTGGCAGAGATGGGGATCAAACTGGTGATTCTTGTGATCTACAGAGGCATCCATCAGATGATGAAACAATTTGATTAATGTTGAACTACTGCAACTATACTTACAAGGTAAAACTATCATTTGTATCACGTAGAGGGATGAAGCTTGTTTCAAAAGGGGTTCTTTATTGATGAATGAATGCAATATGAGTAAATGCTTGAAAAGGGGAAGTTAAGTTATAAAGGTTAGGACCATCTATACACAGGATTGTCCAATTTCTACGTTTTGATGCAACTGTTTGAACTATATGAGGCTGCCTCTACAATCAATATAAGCTGTTACAAGCCAGTTAGCTAGATAAATACTTTGTCAACTTTGTTGTCTATGCTCAGCTAGAATCGTGGTGGGACTGATAGTCTCTAGATTATTAAAGCAATAAAGCCTGAGAGGGGTATCAAATAATAAGTCCTGGAGATCAATTGATGCCATCCAATATCAGAACGATTGGAGTGTATCACAGCCATGTAAAGAGAGAGTCGTGTCAACGGAAGTCCAAAATGCTTGATCGTCATGTGGTTCACGTAGCCTCAGAGTTCCTGGAAGTTCTTGGCGGGCCATCTGAATAGCTTAAAACAGAGAGACAGACTGTGATTTTTGGTTATTATTAGTAAATAAATGCATGCATTTTCAATATAGCACACCCCGAAATGTGAATGTGTTTCGAATTCCTTGAAAAAATGTGTTTACATATTATGTTCTTAAAACCTGTTAGCGATCCCCGACCCGCGGCTGGCCATACTTACATTTACATTTAGTCATTTAGCAGATGCTCTTATCCAGAGCGACTTACAGTAAGTACAGGGACATTCCCCCGAGGCAAGTAGGGTGAAGTGCCTTACCCAAGGACACAACGTCAGTTGGCATGACCGGGAATCGAACTGGCAACCTTCGGATTACTAGCCCGATTCCCTCACCGCTCAGCCACCTGACTCCCTCCATACTTGTTTTGTTCCAGACTATGCGAATTGTTGTGTGTACAATGGTAGACATGCCTTATATGGTTATAAAGCTATGATTCTTGTTATTCTATTTAAGTAAACCATTTCAAAATCAAATCACAACAGCAGGTACAATTAATGTCTTTGTCCGACCACCAACACATAAACAGAAAAAAATACACTACTCACCTTTCACTATACAAGGGCTTTTCACTTCGACCAGGGATGGGCAATACATTTTTTAAAGGGGCCACATGAGAAACCTGAAATGTGTTAAGAGGGCTGCATCAACAATAACTTGAACTTAATTCTGCTCACTATTCAATTTCTCCCATTGTAAAAAGCAGTAAAGTATATATTTTATAACGGATAATACGTTAGTCTATACTCAGTGGCGGAACTACAGTTTTATACATGGGGTGGCCAAGGCTACTTCAGGGGGTCCAGAGTCTTGGGTCACTGTTTTCATGAATATATACAGTATAATCTGGGTCTATAAGTGTTTGTAGCCTGTGGTACTCGTTGCTTGAGGGCACCCTGTCTGTTTGGAGGTTTCTCTTCCCTGTGCTTCTATTACATCATTATTAGGGGCGGGGCATGGGCAGTAATTGGGACTGGCATAAATACTGACACCTGGAGTCCTTAGCCAGGTAGCTCTTCCATGCTGTTGGCACTGTTTGTGTGAGGCAGTGTTGTGGGCGCTGTGGCTCGTGCAAGAGACGTGTGCGTGAATCGTGGTCCCAGCGGTGTTCTGATTGATCAGTAGTGAACTAATCGGGCTGCACAGACCAATGCAGCTTCGCGGCGTGCTAGCTGCTGTTCTTTTGAGGTTCATTGTACGCATGTGAG
Organism: Osmerus eperlanus; assembly: GCF_963692335.1. NCBI lineage: Eukaryota > Metazoa > Chordata > Actinopteri > Osmeriformes > Osmeridae > Osmerus > Osmerus eperlanus. Next base: position 7,368,131 of record NC_085044.1, on the reverse strand, counting down.
TTTGTTACTCTGAGTGACTGGGCTTTGATTTTCCCTCTAGCCTGGGGACTGTTTGTATGTTTTGGTGAATGTGTTGTGAGCCCCAGGTTAGAGGAATTTTCTTTCTTTTGTTTTGTTCATTGTCTTCCCCGTAGTCACCCCACGTTATTGGTCAAGCCATAACATCCTGTAAGCTTTGGGAAGCCAGTCTCCATAGTATAAGTTCACTGAGTGACTAGTGTTGCAGTGCTGTGTTGTCCGTAGCAATTATCTGAGTGTTTCACCCAAACTTGAAGTTTGCAGTGGGTTGCCCTAAGGGTTGCGTGCACTTCTATTCACGTGTGGTATCGAGACCGTAGCTTCCACTAGCTTTCATCCTCTTTGGCTTGACTGATCTTAACTTGTGGCCGTGAAGATTCCCACCTTTTTTAATGTATTTATTGACCAGCCTGTACGACCTCCTTCAATGTATGAAATAAAGACTGTAGTTGTATTTTTCTAACTTACCTGTGTCTATACACTCATTGGGGCAGAGTTCCCCTTGCTCTTCACTATTCTATCAGTTAGCTCAAGGGGTGGCGTAGTCAGCTGTACTGTAGGGGGCACTACATGTTTTTGGAAAAAAAAGCTCAAGCACCAGGGACTTATAATAGCATTTCTGTGTTACAGAGATAAAACAGTGCATAGTTTATTTACAAAACAAAGTGAATTTACACCCCCCAAAAAAAAACAATTTGACATGACAAGGATCAAGCAGAAATGGACTTGAAAAATATAAATAACTTTGGTTCCCAACATTACGAATTTACAGTATAATATTTATGTTCATATCTTATGTTAACTAATAACCAAGAAAAGTTTTGGAATTGGCCTAAACAAGACCAAATTAAATCTGTGTGATAAGAAACCCTTTGGATGTATAATTTTAGAATGTCAGTGTGCAAGCTAGTACACAGTGCAGGTATTATTTATTATATGATTTAACAGTAGAGGTATTATTCATGACCAGAGGGACCGCCTAACTCACAAATTTTCCTTGGTAGATTTAGCATAATTCTGCGGTTCTAGTGAGAACTGGCAAACGCATCCATGTTGATGGAGCGTGCCCTCCTTGACTCAACACTGAGAATTCCAAGGTGACTTAACCTGTCATCAACCATTGTTGTCCTAAGGTGGGTTTTAATCAGTTTTAAAGCTGAGAAGCATCTCTCGCAGGAAGCACTGCTGACTGGTGTAACAGAAATCTTACAAAGTCGAAACAGCTCATGGAAAACATTTATTTATACGGTTCTAAAAACACAATGAACTCAAGAAGAGTAGACGGTCTGTCCCTGCCACTTTTCTCTATCCTATCAAGAAGCCGCTTGGTTTGATTAACCTCATGTTTGAAGTCCTCTAAATCTGACTCAAAGTTCTGAGCAAAGGCAAACAGAGGCTCCTCTTTCAAGAATGTTCTACTCTTTGGGTTGAGAGACTGAACCCCTTGCATTATCTCGCAATTCTTCTTTGAAAAACATCTCTGCAGCTGTGAGACGGTCAAGCACCTGATAAAAGATAGCTCTTTGGAAGCTCTCACCATCACTTTGGTCACTATTTGTCTGTCCTACAGTGCTCATCATCAATGAGTCATGGAATCTTAAACTTGTTTTAGGCTGTCTTTTACACACTGTTTGTACACTTATTTTGCAGTGCTCTGCAATCTTTTAAACCTCTTTCCATAGTTCTCCAAAGTAAACCTCACTTCTGTAGTCCTGTAAGGTGTCTGTAAGAGCACCTACAAGATCCACAGCCCTTGCTAGATCAAGAGCTTGATTGTAGCATTTCAGTAAGACACTTGGCATCACCAAGCACTACAAAATCCCTATGAAATGCAAATCTATCTGAGAAAGAAGTCCCCTTGCCTCGACTGATCTATCACCACTGTTTTCAAGTGCAATATCTGGCAGCACTCTCAGAACTGCTGGAAGCCTGTCCCTCAGATTACGGCATGCCATGTTTCTGCATGCCCACCTTACATCCAAAAGTCTCTGTAGTTCCCTGGGCTGCTGCTGTGGATAGCCTATAGCTCTTTCTGAACTGCAAGCCACTTGAGATGAAGGTACGAGCCAGACACAAAGTTATAAAGCTTCTGCAGGAGAGCAAAGAAGTTAACTGTCTCAGGGACTGTTTTCACAGCATCGTCAAGAACCAAATAAAAAAATGTGCATTACAGTGCACACAAAATGCAAATCTTGCTCTGTCCTTAATCCGTGAAGACACACCCGAATGCTTTCCGCTCATGACGGATGCACCTTCATAGCCTTGCCCCACAAGATTATTTCTGTAGTCCAAACCATGTTTTTCAAGGCAATCAATTATCATTTTTGTGAGACCTGCTGCATCTAAGCTTTCAGCTGACTGAAAGTGTCAAAAGCTTTCGTGGATGGCCCAGTTGTAATAGTACCGCACAACTACAGACATCTTTTTTTAAATCTTTGGTTTCATCTGCAATTACACAAAAAACTTCACTTTCTTTTACTTATCTTATTATTTCACTTTGTACCATCTCAGCTAAGCCCTCAAGAACTTCATTCTGGATTTGGTGTACTTAGCATTGCCACATGCATTCATCCTTTTCTCTATGAGAGGGTCATGCTTTGCTATTTCTTCTAATATTGTCAAAAGAATACCCTTGTTGTGAGAGTCCTCAGACTCTCGATAACCTCTCTAAGCCACGGTTTCCCAAAGTTAGGGTCGCGACCCAAAATGGGTCCATACACTTTTGTATTGGGTCGCCAAATGACAAAGAAAAAATGCATAACAATTCTATGATATGTGAAATAATTTTCCAAATTAAAATAGAAGATGAGCGTTCTTTTTGCTACACTAGTCTAGTCAGCACAGATGCTGCGTGCGAGGCGTTTTACCCCTCCCCCTTTCTTCTCACGATCCTGGTCGACGTTTACCCGCTCTCTCGCGGAGTCTGGGCTGAGGTAACATTAAGAGTGACTTCTGTGGTTCCCTTGGCATGCATTGCGAGATGTCAAAACGAAAATATAAAGAAGAGTTTATAAACGTTGGCTTCACCAAAGCCATTCGAAATGCAGAGGAGAGACCTCAGTGTGTTTTATGTGGGGAGGTGCTCAGTAATGAGAGCTTAAAAAGAAACAAATTGGACAGACATCTCCAAACGAGACATTCTCAGCATCGGGGCAAGTCAAAGGAATTTTTCCTGGGCAAAGAAGAGACTTTCAGCAGACAGTGTTTTGACAGCGGAAATGTAAGTAAGAAGCATTTGAAATGTTTTGTGTGTCTGTTAGTTACAGTGCCAATGGTTATTTTGTGACTAAAATGTATGTTGCTAGCTAACGTTACATATAGCTAACATATAGCTAATGGCGACAGCCAATGCCGTGCGACCTTCCGCCCCCGGCTTGTCCCTATGTGGATTAGGCCGTGAAGTGCATTTATTCAACTTTGTTTTGACAGTGTGGAAGAGTCATTAACGTGTGTATTATGTTAATATAGGTTAAAGGCCATTTCACACGACTTGCGTAGGCCTATGTGCTGCAGATAAAATGCATGGGAATTAATGAAAGAATACAGACCCAACGGCGTCATTGCACTTACAATTAGAAACCAAGTCTTTTCTCGCGTCTAAGCGCGCAACGCTGTTCAAATGAGCCGATACATAACAGAAAATACTCAGTGTGCCCTACGAAGGAAGGAAATAGCATGTCATGCATTTTCTTCAAGACTTGACGGATTATTTACTTTCAGTTGCATGTCATAGTTAGTAAATTTGAGCTATTTTGTGTATATGTGTGTCAGTGATTTTGAATTATATTATTGTCTCATCTACCAGGCATTCAAAGGGAACAGAGCAGCACTGAAGGCATCATTTCAAGTCAGCCTCCACATTGCCAAGGCAAAGAAGCCCCATTCCATTGGGGAGCAGCTGATAAAACCATGTTTAAAAGATGTGTGTCTCTCTCTCTTGGGTGAGGAAGCAGCGAACAAAGTTGAGTCTGTCCCACTCTCAAATAACACAGTTGCAACTAGAATCAAAGACATGGCAGTGGACATCCAAAAGTCAGTTACAGGGGAAATAATGGAACACAAAATATTTTCACTGCAGCTAGATGAGTCTGTTGATGTTGCTGGGATTCCCCAATTAATGGTCTTTTCCAGATACATCAGTGGTAAGGATATGAAGGAGGAGTTCCTGTTCTGTGACCGGCTGCATACAACAACAAGGGGAGAGGATATTTTCAGAGTGGTGGACACAAATTTGAAAGATCTCAAATTGGAATGGATTAACTGTATTGGAATTTGCACTGATGGTGCCAGGAACATGACTGGGTGCAGGTCTGGTTTTGTGGCTCATGTTTGTAAAGTGGTACCAAATGTGAAGCTGACACATTGTATCATCCACAGGGAAGCTTTGGCCAGCAAAGCATTACAGCGTGACCTAGGAGAGGTTTTTGATGTGGTTGTGAGAATTGTGAATCTAATAAAAAAGCGACCATTACAATCAAGGCTCTTCACAGAGCTATGCAGGGAAATGGGAGCAGAGCATGAGCACCTGCTCTTTCACTGTGAGGTGAGGTGGCTCTCCAGGGGAAGAGTTCTGCAGAGAGTGTGGGAGCTGAGAGAAGAGGTCATGGCCTACCTCAAAAATGAAGACCCTAACCTTGCCAAGCATTTTCAGGACAAGTATTGGCTGGCAAGATTTGCATATCTTGTGGACATTTTCAACAAGCTCAACACACTGAACAAAAGCCTTCAAGGAAAGCAGCATTTTGGAGCTGGAAGAGGGAATTCAAGGATTTGCTGCACGCCTGGCTCTGTGGCAATGCCAGCTGGCTGCGGGAGAACTGGCAATGTTTCCGGTCCTCTCTGCCTACCAAGAGAACACGGGTGTCCCCCTGAGTGACTCTGTGAAGCAGAACATAGTTGAGCACATGTCTGGCCTACAGAAGAACTTTAAGCAATACTTCCCAGACTCACAGGGATCTCAAAACCTTCAGTGGGTGAAGTATCCCTTCCAAGCTGTGCCATCACTAGAGTTGGGTCTAAGTCAGACAGAGTTAGAAGCATTGGTCACACTGCAGGTCAACAATGGCAGTAAGATGCTATTTGAGACAATCACTCTCTCTCAGTTTTGGATTGCTCATCTCCAGTAGGAAGAGTTCTCTTGCTTGGCTAGCAAAGCTGTAAATGTGTTGATTCAGTTTGGTACCACATACTTATGTGAATCTGGGTTTTCTACTCTAGCATACCTGAAAAACAAATACAGAAACAGACTCAATCCCCAGCATGACCTCAGAATAGCACTTTCACAAACCAAGCCCAGAATAAATCTTCTGGTTGAAAACTTCAACCAGCCACATACTACTCATTAGATTTAATTGTGCCTTAGATGACATATTATACCCCTTCTGGCATGTCAGGCCAATAGTATCATTTTAAAATAAGCCAGTAAAAATGTATCTGAATGTTGCTCATTGTTGGTGTTTAAAGTTGAGGGATGTTGGGAGGGGGAGTTGAGAAAGGGGTGGCAAATAGAAAGAGTAGAAAATGTTTGTTAATTTAAAAGTGGTACAACATTGTATGTACATATGAGGTGGAGATAATTTTTTTATTGCACTCAAGACATTTTATTATTGCTGTCATGTGCTTTTATGATTAAATACATTTCATATCCATTTTAAATTCATAGTTGTGTTCTGTATCAGTAGTTAAAAAAATATAGATTTTATGGCAATTTATGTAGTATTTTTATGTTTGGGTCCCAGGGAGACACCATATTTCTCTTTTGGGTCTCGAGCAAAAAAAGTTTGGGAACCCCTGCTCTAAGCTATATTTTGAGTGGCAGTTAATAGGAGCACATCTGCAATTATTTTAATGTAAGTACAGTTTTCCTCCACTTTATTTTTCCGGTTCTCATTTATGACATCTAACATTGATGAGTTGCTGTCGACAGCCCTTTTATGCTGATTCCAGGCATACATAGCATTGATATGATGCTCTGCCTTCGAATGGAGCTTAAACCCAGAATCTTTAAACAGTGCCAAAAACTTGACTGTGATGTGAAGGCAGATTCAGGTGTACTTGGCAGAGAAAAAATAGCTACAGGCAAAAATAAGTCTCCTCTGGATTTGTATATGTCTGAAACACACATTAAATAATATGTCATCTCTCAATGGAAATTTATAATTAAGGGATCCACAAGATTAGATATTAACGGCTGCTAATTAAAATGTGTAGTTTAGGCCTGGCCTACCACTGGGTCCTTTTGGAACAGTGTATCTGGTGCTTGATGCAGTTTCGAGGGGCTGGATGAAATCTCCTGGCTGCTCTGGATCACTGTCTTGCTCAGAGCCAGAGGACTCTGTGTCATCCCTTGATACATCTATTACATTAAAATGTGGGAGTCAGGTGGCTGAGCGGTTAGGGAATCGGGCTAGTAATCAGAAGGTTGCCGGTTTGAAATAACGTTAGCCCCATTGCCAATAAACTAAATCATCACACATTCTACCGATGCTAGATACAGGCAGGATATGTTAGCATTGCTAATAACTGTTAGCGACAACATCATACTACAGTTTGCGGTTGTGATAAAGATAAGGTCAGAACAGCACCTCTTTTCAGCAACAGCTTCATAGCAAATCCTGCTTTACATTGTCGCAGGTTTTCAAAACTGTCCTCGGTGACATGGTCCGAGCAAATTAATACTTTAGCGTCGTACTTAATAGGGATATTCCCATAGATCAGCCATGCCTGTCAAGCGTCTTGTTCTTTGGGAAGATGGTGAAAAGTGTCAGGATTCCCGGTACAGCCTGGAACACTGCATTTACAGTACTCCATTTTCAATAGCTTGAAAACGTATTAACTTTCTTATTTGTAATTCCTGTGGAAGTACAGAGCAGCGCGCAGCTAGCTAAAAAAAGTGTCAGAGATCTACGCGACCTCCGTTCCTGGACCAGAAAACCAGAGGGCGGGTAAATGTACATTTTGGGGCGTGACAAAGTTGATGCTGCAAGTTGTGGCGTCACAACTTGCACTGTTTCAAAAGCTAGCGTTTTCAGGTTGCTAGGTTTGATAGGAAAGAGGTTTCAATGGACTTAAGAAAGAGGTTTCAATGGACTTTGAGATTCACTGTATGTCTATTTAACACACCAAACTGTCATTTTTCAACTATGACAAGGTAAAATCGGTTTTGAAATCAATTGCTCCTTCGGATATTGGCCTAAGTCTGCTCTGCATGCATAGGTGGGTGTTTTCCATTGTATGTTCAATATAATTCTACAGAATTCAGCATGCAGGGCCTCTATTGGATGCTTGTCCCATCTAGTGTAATCATGCTGACTGAGTGGACCCCATACTTCACTTCCATATAGCGCTATTGGTGGTATTATGCTATCAAATGTTTTGGTCCAGATCCTGATTGGTATGTTTATTTTATGGAATTTTCTTCTAATTGCAAAAAAGGCTCTACAGGCCTTCTCCTTTAGCGCATTCACTGCCAGTCCAAATTTTCCAGAGGCACTGATTTTGATCCCCAGGTAATCATAGGACAGGGTGTGCTCTAGTGCGGGGTTTCCTAGAGTGAACATATGTCTGTCAGGGCCCAGTTCTGACAGTATTGCTCAGTCTAGCAGATCCAGATGCTACTGAAAACCCTGCTCTGTGGGTGACAACAGCACTAGGTCATCTGCATAGAGCAGGATTTTTTTCTTCCCTGTTTAGGTTGAGGCCAGGGCCTGTAGATTGTTTATAGTACTTTTTTTGTACTATAAACTGAGATTCCTCCTCAAAATAACAAAACTTTGTAAAATTTACATCAAGAAGGTTACACTCAACAACGGAGTTAAATATATTTAATTCTCCTTCATGGAGAAGGAACGATGGTATAAGGGTTTCAAATGTATTAAAGAAATGCTGTCTGGTATTTCTGTAATGTTGGCAGTGTAGTACAAAGTGCATCTCTGTCTCTACCTCACCTGTCGTACAGTGACCATATACTCTGGATTATTTTGGTAACCAGGTTTTTTTGTGTCTGCCTTTTTCAGTGGCTAGACTGTGGTCACTGATCCTGTACTTGGTCAGGATCTGTCTCTGTTTTAAATCTTTGACAGTATAAAGATATTTAGCCAATTCATAATCTCTGTTTATTGCCCGATAGCAACTTAGTTTGTTTTGTGTTTTGGTTTGGTTGTTCCAATGTTCCAGATAGGCCTTTTTGGTTTGTTGAACAATTTGGTTTACTCTGATTTGTGATTGTAAAGCAGTGCTGATCTGAGATGGGACAATGTAAGGTGTTAGTTGGTTAGTTAGTCTCATGACCAGCTGACTAAAAGCACTCTTTTGGGGGTTCAGTTCTTGGGTTTGCAGTGCTTCAAATTGCAATGTATCTCGGGGACTTGATTTGAGATGCATCCAGAATTTTAGGGTTCTTTTTAGGGTTCTAGGGGTTTATAATTAAGGATATCGGCCAAATTCTGCTCTGCATGCATAGGTGGGTGTTTTCCATTGTATGTTCAATATAATTCTACAGAATTCAGCATGCAGGGCCTCTATTGGATGCTTGTCCCATCTAGTGTAATCATGCTGACTGAGTGGACCCCATACTTTACTTCCATATAGCGCTATTGGTGGTATTATGCTATCAAATGTTTTAGTCCAGATTCTGATTGGTATGTTTATTTTATGGAATTTTCTTCTAATTGCAAAAAGGCTCTACAGGCCTTCTCCTTTAGCGCATTCACTGCCAGTCCAAATTTTCCAGAGGCACTGATTTTGATCCTCAGGTTATCATAGGACAGGGTGTGCTCTAGTGCGGGGTTTCCTAGAGTGAACATATGTCTGTCAGGGCCAGTGGCGATTTCTTTAAGACTGCAAGGGAAGCTCAGCGTCCCCTAAAATTTCAAACAATTAATTGTCAAATATTTACTATTGTGTTAACATTTTAAATGTGTTAGAACACGTTCATATCGAAGACATGTTCTTTCAGAATCAGCTACATATATTAGCAGGTCGACTGACTGATTCCCTTCTCATACATTCCCGTAGCGTCACAGTGCATTTCCCTGTTGAAGCTCAGCTTCCATGGACTTCAATGGGGCTGCTTTTAATAGTTTTTTTCAGTGCTTCGAAACTATACGGTCATTGGATGAATGCTGAGATTATGTCCCGCCTCGGACGCTCAGCGTCTCTGGGGGTGAATGGAGGAGTGGGCTGGCCTGGACGCTGGGCTTCCGCGTGATGATTGGAGGGTCTGTCGAAAGACTGCATCTCCTTTTGATTGACAGTAATCTTATACTACAAAAAGTCACCGAAGCTATTCAAGCTCAGTCCCATCGCGGATTTTGCAACTGTAGTTGAAAGACAAACTGCAGCAAGCTATTTCTTGGTATTTGCTTGACGAAATTGCTAACCAATTTTCATCATACATTTCATACAATTATACACCACGTTCCTTGATTCAGTTTAACCTAATTTCCACATTTCCTCCTTGATTAATATTGTTTTGTTAGATCGTCCATTCATTCAGTAGGCTAGGCTAGTGTCGTAGGGGTGAACTAGCCAGTGAACTAAATAAAAACATTTTAGGATGTAGGCCGAAAATGAGCTTGCCCTCTTTGAAAGACCAGCAGCCGCCACTGGTCAGGGCCCAGTTCTGACAGTATTGCTCAGTCTAGCAGATCCAGATGCTGCTGTATACCCTGCTCTGTGGATGACAACAGCACTAGGTCATCTGTATAGAGCAGGAATTTTTTCTTCCCTGTTGTTTAGGTTGAGGCCAGGGCCTGTAGATTGTTTATAGTACTTAAGATGATTCCTCCTCAAAATAACAAATCATTGTAAAATGTACATTAAGAAGGTTACACTCAACAACAGAGTTAAATATATTTAATTCTCCTTCATGGATATTCGAACACGCACCTTCGGGACTACAGATGCAACACTTTAAACAACTGAGCCACAGAAACTTGAATGAATTAAGATTTTTTGGATCAATTTATCGAATAGGAATACACTTTTCAATGCAGTCACAATATCGATCAAAATAAAACTTCAACACAGATGATGCAAGAAATCCGATACGCATAATCTTACCCAAAAAACACAAATAATAATAGTTCTGGCTCTTTATGTAGCCTAGCTAGAAATCCCCTCAGAGTAAAATATTAAAGTTATGACTATATGGGTTATGTATGGCATAAATTTGGTTCTAGCCAGCTACATTAATCCTTTAAAAACATAATATTTTGTGATAATGTTTGCCATACGTACCGCTAGCCGCAATGAAAATTTTCGCTATGTTAAACACTATTGACTTTAGCTAAACCCGAAGTAAAAGTAAGTCCTAGGGCTACATATAAATGCAATACATCCTCTATCCAGCGTTGGCGAGATACCACTCATGTACAAATCCCATTGGCTTACATATATAAATGTAATACATCTTCAGACCAGTGGTGGCAGTAATACCTCGGCTATGAAGTTATAGGTTCTTGTGCCAATATATTGTGATGCCAATTTGTTGAGCGGTCATCTTCCTTGTATAAACCTAGAAAAGTGAAATACGCAGCCAAGGTGACAGATATAAAAGTTCATCGGCTGTCCTTCACATTCACACACTGTTGTCTTTACTTAAAAGATCATCTATGATGTCCCAAAGGCCCAACTCATTCTCAGGTCACCTTCTGGCAGCAACCTTGCAGCTGGGTTTCACTGTGCAACCAGGCTTAACCAAGCTGCTTCTGGGCCAAGGGCTGATTGGAATGGCACACTGGGACTTGCAGATGACCTGAAATTAAAAAAAATCTTTCTACTGTGTAAGATGTAGGCCTACTTTTTTTAATGGAGTTGAACGCTGTTAAACACTGCAATGATCAGCAAACACTAGCCATGTCTCTACTTCAGAAAGGATACTGTTCACAGCTGTATGAGTCAATAGGACATTACCATTACCTGAATGACTTGCAGTGATCGGGAGGTTATGCCTGTTCTGATGATGGCATAAACCATGTTAGATTGTTGGCTCTATGTGCATTGTTTGGGTCTCCTCTCCATGTCTTCTGTTTCTGTGTCTTTGTTGCTGTTGCAAGATGGCAGGCAGGCAGAGGAGCTGTGATTGCTGCAAGGGCACACCTGTGATCTGTGCCTTGGTCCTTAATAAGCTGTGCCCAAACAATCTGGGTCTCTCCATTACTAGCAGGAACATCGTCACTGTTTGGTTATTAGTTTGTAATGATTCTCTACACTTGCACTGATCCCTCACCCACTCCCTACACTACTAATTTACATGACCCTCACATCCAACCGTTTCTTTGTAAGCACTTTTTATTGAATAAATACATTGTTATCCTTATTCCTTTGGTGTACCTTAATTTACTTCTGGAGCAATAAAGTATCAATCTAATCTTCCTATGAGCCAGGTTATGACAGCATTAAACAAGCACCGATTGGCTTCATATTGCACGCTAGGCTTATACATATGTGTATTGGCACAAGTTTATAGTGTAATACCTTGTGTGAGTGAATACATACTTTTCTATTTAAAAACACATTTTTTGGGAAGATCTTTGTCTTCAGTTATATTTAAATCACTTAATATGACAAATATACGTACATTAGCCTTTTATGAAAGGCGTAATTTTTAAGTACTCGAAAAGTTAACATTTAAATGTAACCTTTACTTAGCATTATTTTACATCATAATCTTCGAACATGGTTCCAATATGGTGTGAAGATGGTCAATATGGGTCTAAATATATAACCCCAGGCTGATCCTAGCCTCAGCTGAAAAAACTAATTGAATTGAATTTTTGGAAATTACCTATTCTAGGTAATAACAGTTTCTTCCCATCCACTGCTGGCCTCTTCAACAAGGCAAAGGACTCACACTGACATAACACTTTATCTATTATTTATAAGTCCATCCACCACCTACTTTGCACTATGCTGCCCATTTTGCTGCCCTATTTTATTTTATATATTTTGAAAAAATTTATGAGACAGCTCCATGTAATGGGTTATGTCCCGCCCCTTTGCATTTAAATTGAAATGTATCACATAATTTTAATGAAATGTGTATTTCTTTTGAAAGACATGCAACTTCACATCACTTAAGAGATGTATATTTATTCATGTATTTATATATTTATGTATTTAATTATGGCACATTTAGTCCTCCATATGTGTTATGTACAACTTGAAATCTTCCAGGGAACCCTTTTGCCACTGGAATGAGACAGACGAATCGGTATGTGAAATGTAATGTATATGTGCAAATGTACTATTAGCATACCCATTCAATTATGAGTCAGAGAATAGATAGACCTCTGTGACAGTGGGAATGTGTGTGTGTCTGTGCATGTGTGTGTGCATGCAATTTCAACATGTGTGGGTGTATGTAAATATTAATGTTTATCAAGTATTGCACAGTTGGTCAGTCGGTGAAGAAGTCAAGAAAGTTTATTACTTGCGGCTGGCTGCAAGGAAACAAATTATCATGGTGGTTACAAAGTTGTATGCTAGCTTGTTTGTAGCTAACCATTTAAACATCACCGCCAGCCACACAGCCATTGGTTCATACACAGGCATGCAACTGTCACATGGCTCTCCTTACATTGGCTGTCTCCATTACATAGATCTTGCGCGCATGTGTGCGTGTGTGCCTGCGTGCGACAGCAACCCTGGTTGAAACACAATAGCAGCTGAAACCACTGAATCTCCAGTCCTGGTGTCATAAAAGCTCATCCACAAAGGTGACAAGCAAATGGGCACCAGACCTTACCTAGCTCTGTTGAACCTTCAACAACACAGAGTTAGTAACAAATGCTCACCCTCCCCCAGGGCAACTAAGATATGGGTCCAGTATGTTTAGGTAAGCCTAGTTAACTTAGGGGTTGCTCCTCTCTGCACACACGGCATGTTGAACAAAGTATCATTCTTATACAGGATAACGGGTTACATCTTCAACTTTTCTGACAGTACTGCAGGCTTTGAACATGTGCTGGAGTTTGTAATGTAATGTAGAAGACTGTTGGGTCATAGTATGACCCAACAGCATGTAAGCAGTGGCCATGCAAATGAGCTGTAACTGTAGACTGCATTTCTGTACTTCTATGTTCTGTCTGTGTTGCTGCCCATTTACTCATACTCATACTCATGCTCATACATTTACTCAATACAGAGCGTGAACGTATAGAATGAAACAGGGTTCTCTTATTTTCCTTACTGCAAGAGGACACACTGTGTGTCACATCATTTAAATGAAATGAAATTTCTTTTGAAAGACATGCAACTTCACATCACCTAAGAGATGTCTATTTATTTATTAACTTATTTATTTATTTACTTATTTAATTATGGCAAATTTAGTCCTCCATAAAAACAGGGGGGCGCAGATGTTTGGCTGGAAGGGCTACACTGAGGTGGAAATTTTACTCTTGAGATTATCTATTTTGTAGTGTAGTTGTATGTTATATGAATCTATCCATGTTTTATAACCTCTGTTGCACTCCAACCGCATTACAGCATTACACTACAGCCATCCGACACGTTCACACACAAAGACACATGTATTCACACATGCGCACACGCACACACACAGCTATGAGTGGACTGTTGTGTTCCTTCCCTGTCCTCCCACCAGTATTTATGCAGATAGGACTCGCTTGTGGACGTCCTGGCCTACAAGAGGGACGTTATCTCCTCCCACCCTGGCCGGGGGGGTTGGCTGACTGGGGTTAACAGTGAGGCTAGCTGGGGTTAGAAGGGGGGGCTAGCTGGGGTAAGGGTGGGGGGATAGCTGGGGTTAGTGGGGTGGGGGGGTCACAGTCTTCCTGGAGATGTCACAGAGCAGCCTCCTCAACACAGCTGCCTATTCAAATATTCACACACACAGACACAATTGCACACACAAACACACCCTCTATCTTTCTCTTTTGCTCACCAACTTCTCTCGCACTCTCCCTCACACGCTTTCCAAACCACCCAGCCCCTTTCTCTCCCTCTCTCTTTCTCCCTCCCCCCCCCCCCCCCCCCCTTCCGTCCAGCACCAGACAGTGGTGGTTGTCTCTCCTCTGGACAACAAGCCTTCAGCATGGCAGCAACAGGAGAAGGGTGGCGTCCGCTTCTCTGCTTGATCTTCATAGCAACACTACCAGGCAAGGAAACCACTGCAAGAACAACGCTAACACCACACTGCACCATACTGCAATAACAATACTCACACAATAGTGCAATACCAAAACTAACACTATACTGCGGTATACTATAGTAATAATACTAACACCACAATACACGGTACTGTACTGCAGTAACAAAATTAACACTGCAGTATATTAAAGTACCAATAATAACACTATACTGCAGTATACTACAGCATCAAAACTAACACTATTCTGCACTACAGTAACAATAGTTACACTATACTGTATTATACTACAGTACCAATACTAACACCATACTGTAGTGTATTGCAGTAGTAATACTAACACTAAACTGCAGTTTATCACAGTAACACAACATACTATTTCCTCTTCAGGGTTCTCCTTCACTGTTCCTGGATCTTGTTCATGGTTCTCTTACTAAGTTCCTAGTTTATCTTCAGGGAACATTCTTTGTGTTGTTGTGTGTCCACAGTTGACCCATGGTTTGTTGAGGGGATGGGGATTGCTCAGTGATAGAGTATTAGATGGCAAATCTAGAGCTTGCAGGTTCAAATCCAACCCTGCACTTTATCTTGGATAAAAGTGTCTGCTAAATGTATATGTCGTTAGATTGGGCTATTTATTAATATCTTGGTGTAAATTGGTGAAATTATTGGTGAAATTTAACAAATCTCTGCAAAACGCTGTAGAGTAAAAAAAAAAGTTATTCTATGGTTCCCAACGTGTCTACCTAGCAGCCATTTGGTTTTTATAGTGTACCCTGAACTCTGTCTCCTATTTCCTGTTTGCTGCTGGCCTCCAGTCAGGTCCTCTGTAACAGCCGTCAAGGTAACGGAGGGCGAGGCAGCCATCTTGACTTGTCAGTACTCCGTGAAGCGTTTTGGCGTGAGTCATGTGTGCTGGGGACGGGGCTGTGGAACCTTCTGGTGCAACGACATCCTCTTGCAGACAGATGAGAATGGCATGATCTCCAAGGTGTCGGACCGTTACCGGCTGACTGGGGATGCTCTGGCGGGGCGTTTGGATCTACTCATCCTCCAGGCCCAGAGAACGGACAGCGGGCTGTACTGTTGCCGGGTAGATATCGACGGCATCTTCAATGATAAAAAAGTCACCCACAGCCTGAGGGTTGTTAAAGGTGGGACTTTCATGGTGTGTGGTATATTATGGTCTGTATCACACATTGAAACAGCAGATAAAATAAGTACTGGGTTCCAGTTGTTAGGAACGAGGGTGTGTCATGTCCCATGGTCTCTATCTTAAAAAAAGGAGCCTATTAGTTTAGTTTGAAGGACCTTTTCTGAACTTAAGAGAAATATAATTCAATATGTAAATGTAGACCTAGACTCATTTTCTTATACTCAGATTTAGACCAATGTGATGTTGATGACAATGTAGACTAATTTTGCAGTACATCTATACTGGTGTGATTATGTTGATCTTCTCAGCTCCAGCTGTTAGCATCCAGCCCACCACAACCACAGAAGAAACCACAGAACCTCCCCTTCCTACAGGTGGGAACATCTTAAAACCTCTCTCTACTACCTCTTAGAACCTCTCTCTCACCCACAAGTTAGAACTTCCTTCTACCACAGTTAGAACCTCTTTTTACTATAAGTTAGAACCTGTATCTACCACCTCTTAGAACTTCTCTAACCTTCAAGTTAGAACCTCTCTCTCCCACAGGTTAGAACTTCTCTCTACTATAAGTTAGAAACGTCTCTCTACCCCCTTATAGATACTCTCTCTACCACCTCTTAGAACGTCTCTCTCCCACAAGTTAGAACCTCTCTCTACTACAAGTTAGAGTCTCTTCCGACAACCTATTAGAACATCTCTTTCAAAGCTTAGAACTTCTCTCTACCAAAGTTTGGAATCTCTCTCTACCATAGGCTTAGAACATCTTTCTACCAAAGCTTAGAACGTCTCTCTACCACCTGTTGAACCTCTCTTTAACACAGATTAGAACCTCTTTTAGAGCA
This sequence comes from Osmerus eperlanus, assembly GCF_963692335.1. Lineage (NCBI taxonomy): Eukaryota > Metazoa > Chordata > Actinopteri > Osmeriformes > Osmeridae > Osmerus > Osmerus eperlanus. Next base: position 7,352,002 of record NC_085044.1, on the reverse strand, counting down.
TTAGAACAACAGAAAACCTCTTAACCCTTGTGTTATCTTCGGGTCATTCTGACCCATCAGTCATTGTGACCCACCGTCGTATTGCGACAGATTTACCGCATACAAAGACAAAGTGAAGCATTTTCTTTTAACAGCTAGGCTGTCTCAGACCCCCCACATTGCAAAGGTTAAAAGAAAATTATTTTAATTTGTTTTTGTATTGGGTAAAATTGGGTAAACACAACGATGGTTCGTTATGAACCTTTGGGTCATGTGACCCGAAGGCAGCACGAGGGTTAAACGAAGATATGTAATTTGGCTTCCAACACTCACCAAAAAAGATGCATATCAAAAGACACACATGCATGCACACAAGCATGAACACACACTCATACAAACATAAAACCCAAATACGGGTGGGTAGGTGTGGTGTATTTGCAGTCTGAACCTGTGGTTCAGTTTTTCAACATATCAAGTAGAATTATCTGAGCTCTCAAGAGGGGATCAAATCTTTCACTTCCTGCCAAGTGCATGCAAATGTATGTGCCCTCCACTTTGCCAGAAGATCAGGTCCTCTAAATAGGCGCTGTGGTAGGGCCTGATTCATTCCAATTCTAAAGTGTGTCTGTGTGGGTGTTGTGTGTCACTCAGAACATTGGGCAGTTGCTGAGTCACCTTATGTAGATGTTCACAGACGGAATTCTAGCGTGTTGGTGCATTCTGGGACAGTTGTGAGTAATCATGCAGAATTTCCTTCTCCTTCATCACATTAATGCATCAATCGTCAACATCATCATCACCATAATCAACATCTTTATTATCCTTTTGATCTATGGACTATAACTAATAATTTATTAAATAACCCCCCCCACACACACACTATGCATGCACTTTCCCTTTTTTTCAAAAGCACGCACACAGACGCACGTACACTTGCACTCACATAGAATATACATGTATACATACACATACATCGTCCATGCACATGCTTTCTCTCTCACTCTAAAACACATCATACACACACACACATTCTACACACACACACACACACACACACACACTCATCTGTGCCTCTCTGCTGCCACCAGCTGGAGGATGTGGTCCCTGCACTGTCTCTGCAGATCAACGTTCCGGTGCTCTCTCTCTCCCTCAGTCTCCTGTTGTTGTTGCTTGGAGCTCTGGCCCTGCTGGCATTCAAACGTAAGAACACCCACACCCTGGCCAACGATTGGTTAATTGATTCTTTGTTTGGTTGTTTTTTATGTACAAAAATGTTACAAAAATGATTCCCAATTTCAAGAGGATGACACATGATTGCATTTACATTCACACATATTCATGAGGTCCTGTGTGTGTGCGCACGTGTGTGTGGTTTGAGTTGGTGTGAGGATAAGTGAATGTGTCCAACCCTTGATGTACTTCCTGAATGTAGCATCTTCAACGTGGTCTTGTTATTGTTTTCTCCTCAGGAGGAATCCACCTGAGATCTCTGAAGACAGGCTGGTGAGACAATAAGCTCTTCTCTAACTGCCATAAATGGATATAAACTTACATTTATAGATGCATACCTCGATGTAGGCTATAATACATCAACGACGACTCATTAATGATGATATAATCCGTGACTGATATAATGTTCTTCCAGTCTCTCAGCCAAAGAACCGCCTCACATTATCTACGAGATCCGGATGAGGAGACCCGTCGAGGAGAACATCTACACGCTGGACTAGAACCCACTAGAACCTCTTTAACCCTCAAGAACATCTTCTTTACCATGTCCTGGGTGGGGGGGGGGGGGGGGGGCAGACGTTGTAAACATTGGGTGCTTAGCCCTAAACTAGATCCAAGGTTTGCTGTGAGTTTAGATAAGAATTTGCATTTGTAATTTTGCATTACTTTTTTGCTTCATGTAATATAAACATTACGTTGGACTCATATTGCCGAAAATTACAAACCAAATTCTAACCTAAAAGGATAGGGGCTTTTGAAATAAAGCTCCGCCCATGGCTGGAACATTGTATATGCCCTAAGGCAACCAAAAGTTGAATATACGTCAAAAATATATGGAATCAACATGACATGACATTTTACTTTAGGGAACACTAATACTTTGACATATATAATAAATACGTATTCTTCCTTGAATCTTCCTACCATTCCTTTCTCATACATTTGCTTAAACTATAACTCCTCTGGGAAGTTGTAATATATATTTTTTGCGTTTAATAAAAAAATATCTTAATTTTCTACGTCTTAAAAAACTACGAGAGGATTTTGTGTTGCGACACTTCTAGTTTTGTTACCATGCCTTGCACTTAACGTAAAGCAATTCGTCCGACCTGCAAGTGACTAGCTAGAGTGAAGGCCTAAAGATTAAAATTGATAGACGATGAGAGTAGGAGTATTACAACGCACTTTCAATTAGTTGACAGTATAGAAGTCATTTTCAGGATGATCATAGACAATGTGGAAGCTCTCAAGTCTTGGCTGGCAAAACTCCTGGAGCCAATGTAAGTGATGAATTGAAATGTCATTTAGCTAACTAGCTTGTCCAGTCAATAGCTAGCTCTGAAGCTAGGGTCGCTACCAAGACTGCACGAGTTAGCGCCACAATGGCCGTTAGCTTGCTATGTGGCAAAATAAATAAACGTTGTTTGTCGCTAACGCGAATTATGTCTTGGTATTTTGTCAAAATAGACCGCAACGACTCGTTAAACACATTGATCTAATTAGACTAGCTAAACCTTCTGTAAGTCTGGATATTGTTGTTCTTGTGGTGCCTTGCAGTGTAACCAAATAGCTAGCTAAGGGGCTAGGCTACCTATTTTGGCTAGCTGCATATATACGCTTAGGTGTCCGCTGCTTCCCCCCACACGCACACACACACATACAAGCGCAGAAGTGGCTGGCTTGCAAACGTTAGAGCTAGCTGTTTGCTCATTATGTTTACTGTAACTGAGAGATTGTAGTTATTGGCAAGCAGGCTAGAGTAACATTAACAGCTGTTTACACAAGCCAAGGTTGGGTGCGTTTATGGCAATGACGAGACTCGCTAGCTGGTTTGCAACTATGCCGTACCCGTCATTGTATTGGTAACGTTAGCTACTTAACTTCTAGCTAGTGCTAACTAACTTCGTTATACTTCACGATAGGCTGGGAATTCGCGACTTAACTTGGTTGACGTTCTCATTGGGGAGATGTATGAGCTTGCTAGCAAGTTAGCTAATGTCACGATGTAACTCGGGGCGCCATACCTAGCTACCTTGTATTAGAGGCTCACACATTATGCCATGCTTTAAATGGAACGTTATTGCACGTTATACTTAAGATATAAATGGTAATTGTTGATTGTTAAATGTCGAGAAGAGTCAAATACAGGCCAGAGGAAGGTTGACATCCTGTGTTGTGTTCGCAGATGCGATGCTGACCCGTCTGCTCTAGCCAACTACGTTGTTGCATTAGTCAAGAAAGACAAGCCAGAGAAGGAGCTGAAAGCACTTTGTGCCGATCAACTAGACGTGTTCTTACAAAAAGGTTGGTAACACGACTTGCGCGCACACACACTTAATTAGTTGTACGAGCTACCATACCCGTTAGCTTCTCATCAATTTAACAATGTTAGTTGAAATCACCATGTTAAAATGGAAGACATTCTTGAAGCAAAGCCCACCCATGACCCCCCCCCTCACTGTCAGTGCAGTCTAATGTGTTCGAGCGTGTTCTACAGTGTGGTTAACTCTGTCCTCGCCTCTGTTCCAGAGACCACTGGGTTTGTAGATAAGCTCTTTGAATGTCTAACTACCAAAAACTACCTGGGGAACCTGACGATGAAGGAGCCTGCTAAGGAAGAGGTTAAGCCGGCTGTGGTCAAGGCAGAGGTGCCCGAGGTAAGGATCACGCACAAAGACTGAGGTTTGAATCCCTATCCTGAGTGTGTGGGTGTCTGGCCTGACTATACGCAGATAGACAGAGGTTGGATGGTGTGTGTGGTTTCGCTGGCTATACCAGACCAGTCACGCATGTATCAATACAGGCAAACAAGGGAAACATGTTATTGACTAAGTATATTTTTAAATCAGTTAGTTTTATGGAGTTGCTATTGACAGTGAACTGTTCATTCTAAAGCCTGGTTTATGATTCAATGTCAAACGCATCTGCGTAGTGTCCGCGGACGCTGCATAGAGCCGCACAGCAAGGCCGCACAGGCTGCGTGCACCAGCTAAAATATCTTGAAGCGCGTAGGTACGCAGACTTACAAATGCTAATTGGTTCGATGGGAGAGAGGGAGGGGTTACACAAAGTAGGGATTTCCAGCAAAATTTGAAATGCATCTCTTCGTCCATGTGCGCATCTGCCGAACAAACACATTGTGTTCTCCCTTATGTACTCGAGACATAAGCCTCATTGCCTCTTATGTACTGTTTCTAATTAACTTGAAACAAATACGTTCTTCCAACTCATTGTCCATCTCCTCATACAATTTTACTGGTTCTCTCAAGCGTGTCATACCAGAAAGTTTTTTTGCGTCTTCCCCGATATAGCTTGTAGATAGCTATATCGGGGAAGATGCAAAAAGTAATATTTTGTTTTACAAAACCACAGTAATTTCTTCTGTGAGGTTTTCCTGCTCTACAAGCATACAAACCACAATTTTGCACAATTGCGCCGCCTAGTGCAAAAGAATACAATGGCTATCTACACAACAAGGCCGCACAACTATAAACTCCACACACCCGCACATGACATTAAGAATGCAGACCCGCAGAAGCATAAACCAGGCTTAACTGTTGTTGTACCTCCAGGTGGACCATGCAGAGGAGGAAAGGGACACCCGCAGGAGGAGAAGTCCTCTAAGGAACCGCTCTGACTTCAACGAGTCCAGGTGAGGCTGGGAATGGGGAGGGGGGGGCCGTGTTGCTATTCTCTTGGTCTCTGTTGACGTCTCTCTCTGTTGACTGCTGTAACTTTCTCCTGGGAGGGGAGGTGGGGAGCTGACTGAATAGACTTGTGTCCCACATTGGCCTACCATATACATCCTTCCAACGCACACGCGCACACATGAAAACAAGAAGATGGTGTATTACAGTGTACTTTGGTGTGCTTGTTGCTATCAACACTTCCCTCAGCGTTTCAACCAATACGAATGCGAGTGTCGGCTAACTGAGCTTCTGATTGGCTGCTCCCCCAGGGGCAGGGAGGACCGCAGGCGAGAGGAGCGCAAGCGGCGCGAGGTGGAGCGCCACGGGAAGACCGGAGGAGGAGGAGGTGGGGGGGAGTCCCACCGGGAACGCCACGACAGAAGGAGGGGCAGCCCTCGGGGGCGGAGCTACAGCCCTCGGGGGCGGAGCTACAGCCGCAGCAGGAGCCGGAGTGGGAGCAGAGGGAAGAGCCGCGACACGGAGCACAACAGAGGGAGAGGTGAGAGAAAGAGAGACACAGAGATTTTAAAGAAGTTTAAGCTCTAGGAAGCAGAGGAGTGATACAAAAGGGGTGACACGATCGGACGGATGGATGAATCTTGATAGAAAAGGAGGAATATATTCTTGAGGGAGGAGGGTGAGAGCAGCACAGCAGAGGGACAGGTGAGACGCAGGAGAAGTGGCGGAGCAGCGTTAGCTATGTGGTTGATGTGGGAGGCACGCAACAGGGGGGTGGACCGGCAATGCATCATCCCAACCTGTCAACCGCAAGGTGAAAACGTTGTTGTCTCTTACATGGAATCTTTGTTGTATTTCTGTCTGAAATACGCTTTGGAATGAAGGATTATGCTATAGCTGAACTTTGTTCTGTGTGTGTGTGTGTGTGTGCGCGTGCCTGCCCCAACAGATTACAGGTCAAAGTTCGAGGTGGAGAGGAAGGACCCTGACAGCTACAGCAACTCCTCTGGGTCCCTCGGCCCCGCCCCCCAGCAGCCCCCTCTCCACCCGCCCCCCCTCCTCCCCCTGCCCACGCCACAGCACCCCTTCCCCCCCTCTGTCTCTGGGGGCCCCCCCGCCCCCCCCAGCAATGTCGTCGTGGCGGCTCCCGCTCACCTGCCCGACAGCACCACGGAGAGCTGGTCCAGTTACTACAGCAACCACCGTGAGGCCAAGTCCTTTGCCAAGAGCCCCTCCCTGAAGCAGCGTTGCCGTGACTACGACGGTGAGAAGCCCCTTGGTTGGCTCTGGGGCCACACTATGTCAAAGGAGGGGGAGAGGCCAGTTGGGGCGGAGGAGTGGGAGGGGTCTGGGGAGGTGGAATACTACAGAGGTATAGATAGAAGGTAATGTGCTCTGGTTAAAGGCGAACCTGGGTCTCTAATGGAGATACGTGTGTTGCTGTTGCCATAATGATGAAAGCTTTGCTACTCTTCTAAGTACTCCCAGGGTGAGTGTGGCTAAGACCCAGGCCTAACAGAGCCCCTGGGGGGAGGGAGACAGCAGGGAGTTACAGCAGAGACAGGAGGAGAGGGGTAGGGTTAGATAAAGCAGGGAGAAAGAGGAGGGTAGAGATACCAGACTAGAGTGGAGATACAGCAGGGAGAGAGTGGGGGGAAGGATAAGGGAGAGAGACCAGACCAGAGTGTAAATACAGCAGGGAAAGAGGGGAGGGTGAGGGAGAGAGACCAGAGTGGAGATACAGCAGGAAGGGTAGAGGAGAGAGATCAGATCAGAGTGGAAATACAGCAGGGAGGGTAGGGTAAGGGAGAGAGACCAGAGTGGAGATACAGCAGGGAGAGAGAGAGGAGGGGAGGGTAAGGGAGAGAGACCAGAGTGGAGATACTGCAGAACAGAGTGCAGCTGAAGCAGTATGGGTGCTGGAGCTGTTTAGCTAAAACTCTTCTTTTTAATTTTTTTTAAATATATATATATATTTCCTCCTCTATCTCTAACTCCACATCCTGCTCTACCTCTTTCTCTTGTTTCGAACCCTGTCTCCTTTCCCGTCCCTTTCTGTCTCATTGCCACTCTCACCCCCCCTCTCTCTTCATTCTGTCAACTCTTTCCCTCCTCTCTCTCTCTCTCTCTCTCTCTTTCTCTCTCTCTCTCTCTCTCTCTCTCTCTCTCTCTCTCTCTCTCTCTCTCTCTCTCTCTCTCTCTCCTCCTCCCCATTTCTCAACCTCCTCCTCCCTGTCTCTTTCCCTCCTCCCTTTCTCTCTCCCCGCCCCCCCCCCCCCCCTTCTCTCTAACAGAGAAAGGGTTCTGCGTGCGTGGTGACCTCTGCCCCTACGACCATGGCAACGACCCCCTCATCGTGGATGACGTCTCCCTCCCTGCCATGATCCCGTTCCCCCCTCCTCCGGTGATGCCCCCCGCCCGCCTGCCCATGCCTCCCAGGACGGAGCCCCCCCCCAGCCTCAGGATGCCCCCCCCTCACGGACAGCCCCCCCCTCCAGGCATCTTCCCCATGGCCGGTGAGTGTGACCCAAAATCGGACTAAGTCTGTCTGTTTAGGTCTTGTCTAGACTACTCTACAGTCTATGCTACTCTCTCTGGTCTAATGTAATCTTCTCTATTCTGCTCTACTCTACTTCAATCTATACACTCTGCTCTATACTCTACACACATTAAAACACATCAAAGTAACAAAACAGGAGTCAGGTGGCTGAGCGGTGAGGGAATCGGGCTAGTAATCCGAAGGTTGCCAGTTCGATTCCCGGTCATGCCAACTGATGTTGTGTCCTTGGGCAAGGCACTTCACCCTACTTGCCTCAGGGGAATGTCCCTGTACTTACTGTAAGTCGCTCTGGATAAGAGCGTCTGCTAAATGACTAAATGTAAATGTAAAACAACAACAGCAACAACAACAAAACAACGATAATACATGGTCCTCAAGAACATCTATAGCAGCCATCTTAGGATCTTATGATTATCTTATGATAACTGCCATCATAAATTTCATCACAGTGCAGGCAATGCAATTGCATTGTTGCAATTGTTGTTGCACCTGTGTTTTAGAAAAAAGTACTGATCAGCTACTGATCCAACATCAAAAAGTCGACCCAAATGAACACTTTGAAGGCTGTTTTCTGACTTCCCCTCAAGCTGCAGTGTCTGCTGTGTAGCTCGTGGGGGCAGTAGTGTGCTGGTTTGAGCCTGAACTTGTGTCTCCTGTAGGACCCCCTCTCATCCCTGTCAGTGGCTTAGACCCACCCAGCCAATCAGGGAGCAGTTCCTCCTCTTCTCTTCTGGGGCCGCCTGGCGTGGGACCGCCCCCTCCTCTTCCACCTGCTCCTCCCTCCTCCTCCTCCTCTGTCACTCCTCTGCACCCCCAGTACTCCCAGTCGGAATGTAAGCGGCGGCCATGTTGGTTTCTGTCTTCCTCCGTACCGCCTCGTTTCACCCTCCCCTCTCTCGTTTCACCTTTTTGTTTTCCTACCTTGTGATGTGCGTGTCGTTTCATTCCCCATTGAAATGAGAGGAGTCCAAGCCAGTTTGTCTGGTCATCGCTCTGTTACTTTTATGTCTGGTCCAGGGTTTGTTTTGGTTCTAGTGTTGTCTGCTTGGCCAATTTGGCTCGTTCTGTAGGCTGCAGTGACATTTTCTGTCCATTTGGGGGCGCTGTTTGTAAACAAGTGAACTGGTCCTAATATTAATGTGTTTGATTAGTTGATTATGTATTTCTGCTGATTACAGAGATTAATTGACAGTGAATGTTGCCTTATTTTGGATGGCAGGGCTTATTGAGTTTTCCTCCATGTTGTAATACACACATGTAGAAGTGCATGCATGTTAGAGAAGTACACGCATGTTGGAGATTGGCCACATGTTACAGACCACAGCTGTTTAAAACAGCCACAAACAGACTTCTAGCGACATGTAGAGGATCAATCTCTCAACTGTGTATGTTTGTGCCCTGTGTATGTCTGTGTGTGTGTCCTGCGTGTATGTGCGTGTCCAGATAAGTACGACCCTGAGGGCTACAACCCCGAGTCTCCAGGCCTGACAGCGGGGCCAGGCCGGCCACAGTACCGCCACTTCATCCCCCGGGTCCAGAGCCAGCGCTCCAACCTCATAGGACTCACCTCCGGAGAGGGACAGGGCTCCAGAGGTACACACACACCTGTCTCACAGACAAACACCGGTTAGAATGTGCGTGTGTGTGTGTGTGTTAGAATGTCACACACCTATTAAAACTGTAAGCACACTTACAGAAACACCTGTTATTGTGTGTGTGTGTGTGCGTGCGTGTGTAGCGGCTAATATAGTGATCCAGACAGAGCCAGCGGTCGCATGTGTGCCCAGCAGCGTGCCTCGCTACGCAGAGCAGGACAGCAGGAAGAGGCCACTGACCGCCACCGAGGGCCCCCCGCCCAAGAAGCCCTGGATGGACAAGTAGGAGCACTCACACACGCACATACAAGCAGACACACTCACACACATACAGGCAGTCACACACATACATGCAGACACACTCACACCTACAGGCAGACACACACACACACGCAAAGACAAACACATACATACAGACCCGTGTAAACCTGTGTGTCTGTAACTCCAGGCCCAACTTCAACAGCCAGCATAAGCCCAGCTTCCCTAAGAAGAACCACTACATGAACACCAAGCTGGAGGTGAGAAAGGTTCCCCGGGAGCTTAACAACATCACCAAACTCAACGAGCACTTCAGCAGGTTCGGCACCATCGTCAACATCCAGGTACGCCGTCTTTCCATGCTTTCCATGTTCTTCATGTTCTTAATGTAACCATGTCCAGGAAGACCTACTGAGAGCATTCCTCTTACGTAGGGACGCTCTCCACTGGGATGTTTGTGTCTGTGTGATCTTGTTAAACTTTCCTTGTGGGGACCAAATGTACTCACAAGAACCGTGAAACATGAAAAACTTAAACTTGTGGGGCCTTTTTGCTTGGCCCAATAACTTCAAATGCTTTTTTTCAGGGGGTTTTAGGGTTAGAATAAGTGTTGGGGTTAGAATTGCATTTAGGGTTAGGGGTTAGTTGGTAGAGATGACTACATTTAGAATGGGAATGAATGGTCAGACCCCACTAGGATAGAAAAACCAAGGTGTTTGTGTACAGGTGGTGTTTGAAGGGGACCCCGAGGCAGCTCTGATCCAGTACACGGTCAATGAGGAGGCGCGGCGGGCCATCTCCAGCACCGAGGCCGTGCTCAACAACCGCTTCATCAGGGTGTACTGGCACCACGAGCCCAGCGGACAGACGGATCAGGGCCAGGGGCCCAACATGGGCCCACAGCACTTGAGCCATCACAAGGTCAGCCACAAACAATCAGCAAAAACCAAACTCTGATCACACGTGTGATCGTGCAGTTTACACACACATTATTACAAACTACACATGCATGTAAGCACACAAACTACACATGTAAACACACAAACCCCACAGGCATTGTCCAGCCGTGTGTAACGGGACTGTGCTCCTAGGTGATAAAGCAGCACAGTCCAGGAGCATACGTTCTGAACAAGACTCACCCTAAACACGTACCGGCCAGCCCCAAGATGGACCCCCTCCACCCTCCCATCACCCCCCTGGCTGTAAGTCCTGTCTGTCTCCTACCTACAGTGTGGGTTTTGTGACTGAAATTTGTATTTTGGGACTGGAGTGTGTGTTCTGTCTGGTGTGTGTTGTCACCCTAGTGAGAGAGTGTGTTGGGACTGGAGTAGTGTTGCACGGTATACCGGTACTGGTACCGTACTGCGGTACTGGCTTTTTAGAAACAGTACGATACTGACATGAAGAATAAAAAAAAATGTAATAGTACTTTTATGCGCTGAAACTTCAAGAAAAGTGCACCTGCGTGTGATGTCACGCCTGTGCTCTGCTACATGTGGCCTGTGTTAGGAGAATTCAGTTCCCCCTTTTGCGCGAAACCATGAAGTTTTCTCCTGTTGAGCTGTATGTGATTTATACCATTGCGTGTACCATTGCTTATAGTACTTCCCATCAGCATTAGGTACATTTGTTGTTGCTTGTTAGTTCATTTTCAATCAAATACAGGCTTTAAGGTATGGAATGTTTTTTAGAATGTTTGTTGTTAAAAATCTTTTGTTGCTGGCACAAATAATCTATAGTCTATTGCACTGTACAATAAGCAGGCTAGTCTGTGTTATTTCGGCTACTCATCTCAGTTACACACTAAGGTTTACTCCTGAGAAGCGCACCTAGACAAGTAGTTTAATTAATAATTTTACTGTATAACAAGTTTAATCTTTACAACAGTCTCTTACACTGAGAGTACAGGGGGAACAGGGGTCAAACCTGGTCGAACCATTTTATTTATGCTTACATTTCTATACACATTGTAAAAAATTCCAATTGAAAGTAAAAGACTAAACCATTGTCAAATACTCCATTTCAATTAAATCATTAGTATTGTTTTAGTAACGAGTACCGCAATACTACACTTGGTATCAGTATTCAAGTCCAAATTTTGGTATCGTGACAACACTAGACTGGAGTGTGTGTTCTGTGTAGTGTGTGTGTGTGTGTGTGTGTGTTGTCACCCTGCTGAGTATGTGTGTGCAGGGCTCCAGACTAACTTGTTGCCTTGGTTGCACTGGTGCGCCTAACTTTTTTATTTAGGTGCACCAGCACAAAATTTAGGTGCACCCAAATATTTCCTTGCGTCGCCACAATTTCAAGGTCACCTTTTTATCACGCTCCATATACATTCATATATATTATGTAAATGATCTTAAACAAGAATAAGGTGTAGGTAAATATAGGCCTATTTTTTATTTGAAGCACAATCATACTGTAGCCTATATATATAAAAATATATTTTAAGTGCTTCACTGAGCTACCAAACTAAAACATTTTAAGCAAAATAAAACATTTCAAAATAGAAAGTGCTACTGTTTAAAAGTGCTTCCCTGAACTGAGACCTAACATTTCATGGCTCAAAGTCTTATAGCGGGTCCCACCTTGCTGTCGCATGCCCTTCAGATGGCCAACAGTATAAACAGCAACAACAGTGTTTCATTTTATTTGTAACCAGTTAATCTTCACAAACACTGAAAAGTTGTTTTGCAGTATGTTAAAGATGTGGAATTGATCAACTTTATACAAAAAGTAATACGTTTTTTCAGTTCATTTTGTTCTGTGAGAGAAATCCAGTGGGCTTGAACAAGTGCATCGAAATCTGTCTGAATGTCTGAGGTGGATATGCGAAGGACAGCTGACAGGTAATGATCAGGGTCTGCAGTTCAACTAGCAAACCATCAGCCCGCGCCCACTGATTCAGTGGGCGCGGGCTGATGGTTTGCTAGTCATCTTATTATGTCCGCGTTAGTTTTTTTTTCTTCACAGCTTTCACTTTGACCTCAGTAAACAGATACTTAGAAGTCCATGTCTTGTTAAAAGTTAATCAGTGGCAAAGTTTTTCATTTTCGAGGGCTAACCAACAGCTAACTCTCCTGTCGGTGAGGTTGCGCAAGCGCATATATGTAAATCGCCTGATCACTGTAGTCTTTCAGGACTACATATTTACTACCGCTCAACACATTTATTTATTTTAAATTTTTGATTTACCTCATGCGGGCCGGATTGAGACAGCCTGTGGCCGGTTATGGCCCGCGGGCCATACAATGCCCAGGTCTGCTAAACTGACTCTCTGGTGCTCAGGTCGTAATTTCAATCACACAGCACGGAGCTACAGGAATATCTGGACCACAGCCAATCAGAGGCAAAGACCCGCCCCATCTCTGTCTCTGATTGGTTTAGACCACAATATGATCCAACCATGAGTGTCAGTTCCGTCTTAGGATAACAAACGCTTCGTTTGTGGAGAGACAACGGATGCGAGGAGGTTAGGTGCACCGGTGCGACCTAGGAAAAAATTGTCGCACCCGTACACATTTTGGTTGCATAGTGCGACCAAATTGGTCACACTCTAGAGCCCTGGTGTGTGTGTTATGACTGAGCGTGCGTTCTGTCTGGTGTTTGTGTTGTCACACTGGTAAGAGTGTGTTCTGTCTAGTGTGAGTGTGGGTTGTAACCAGTGTATGTGTGTCCAGGCTGTGTCTGTGAGCCAGAAGGGTCCGTATGTGGCGTCCCTGCACAAGGCCAGCTCTAAGACCCTGGGGAAGACCGCCAAGGCTCTGGAGGCCCAGGAGGTCCTCAAGAAGAAGCAGGTGAGAGTGTGTGCGTGTGTGTGTGTGGGGGGGTGTTAGTGTGTTGGTGTGTGTGTGTAAATGTTTGTGGGTGTTAATGTGTATGTTTGTATATATCAATTTCTGTGTGTGTGTATATTGATGTTTGTGTTTGAGTTTTAATTAGGGTTAGCTGCTGAAATCTGGGGTCAGTATGGTCTCTCTTAATGCCCTGGCTGTGCCCTCTGGTGCTTCAAAACAACGCTACAGGCAGCAGAAGCATCACCTTGTGTGCCTTGGCTAGTTTACCTTCCACCTGCTCTGATAGCGGCAGCTAGCTACCGTTAGCTAGAAGCTATCAAAAACATGGTTAAAATGCTTAAAGTGCTTGAAGTACTTGAATTTGACTTTTTGAAATGTAAGTCCTGGAAAACCCTTGAACAGTCATATTAATGACGAGGTACTTAATGTGCTTGATTTATTTAAAGACAATATATATGAATTTAATGAAGTAATTTTGTAATTTTAAAGTGTTAATTTTTTTGCTATAAAATAGAGCCAGACCGATAAAGGATTTTTAAGGCCGATACCGATACAAATCTTTGGTGATTTAAAAATCTGATATTCCGATATATCGGCCGATATAAAATAGAAAAAAATTCAAAATCCATAAACGCGAAAAAACTACAACAAACTAATTTCCCTAACATTAGTTATTTGTAGTTTACATGTAGTCATTTTTAGCAGACACTCTTATCCAGAGCGACTTACAGTAAGTACAGGGACATTCCCCCAAGGCAAGTAGGGTGAAGTACCTTGCCCAAGGACACAACGTCATTTGACACAATCGAACCGGCAACCTTCTGATTAATAGCCCGATTCCCTAACCGCTCAGCCATCTGACTCCTGTGATTATTTCCTCACTAAAATAATGTGATAATGCAGTTTAAAAATAAACTTGTTTGTTTTATTGTCACAACAGAACAGAGGAACATCAAAATATATAGTCATAAAAAAAACGAAAAAAAACCCAAACATTTGTATTCATTTATTGGCCATTATAAATGCAGATACCGATAGTTTGGAAAATGCCTATCGGACGATATATCGGTCGGGCTCTACTATAAAACAATAAATAGTGTTTTCGCTCAAAATTAACACCTCTGCCCATCCCCCCCTCCTGCTAATTTAATTAAAGCACCATCCGTTTTTTCTTCCATTCTTTGGTTTGCGTTATAGCATATGATCATGCTCTCAATTCATTTAAGTGTTTTTTCAAGCACGATAAGAGCCAAAGTAGAAATCAATTAGGTTCTGAAGAAGCTTTGTCTGAAGCGGCATTCTTTGCACACACACCCACTCACACACACCGAGAGAAAAGCCGCTTCTTCTCAGACAGTGCGCGCCAGTACCGTATTGATTAGAAATCAGAAAACAGAACAGAAATTAGTCAAATAAAAAAAATTGGCCAGTATCCTTGTAAGCACAGTCTTAAAGGTCCCATGGCATGAAAATGTCACTTTGAGGTTATTTAACATTAATATGAGTTCCCATAGCCTGCCTTTGGTCCCCCAGTGGCTAGAAATTTTGATGAGTATAAACCAAGCCCTGCCCAGAGAATTTGGCCCGCCAATGAGAAATTAGCTCTGACTGCGAGCGCAATATAGTTTTTTCTTCGAGAGACATCATGGCTTGCAAACGACTGACGCATGGCAGTTAGCCCCGCTTCTCTCCTCCTCATAGCATTTAAAGCTACAGACACAGAAATGGCAAGTCCTAAGGAAAGCTCATTGTGGGACTGCTCGTAGTGGCTGTAATTCTGATCCAAGGCTGAATTTCGGGAAAGAGTATTGGGGGACCACTGGCCTATATAAAAGCATCCAAAAACAGCATGCCATGGGACCTTTACATTTGTTTCAAAGTCTTAAATGAAGGTGAAGAGCTGGAAGAAAACCGGATTTGTACGTCATGTCTTTTAAGAGACAGCCGTCTAATAAACCCACTGCTGTCCGTCTCATCTTTGAGTACTGTCAGCATGCCTGTCAAATGACTTATGGTTGTAAAACCCTAATTACAAATGCTAAAAGTGCCAAATTATATTTACTTGGCCAAATGCAGTTTCTACAAATAAAAAATATCGAACTGTGCTAATGTAGCTGCTAGCTATTTTATTGTCTAATCCAATTATTGTCTAATCCAAGTCAAATTGTATTTATATAGCCCAAAATCTCAAATCACAATTTGCCTCTTGCTGAACACAATTTAACTTACGTAAACAGTTAGCTAGATATTAAACACAGATGGGTATGTATTTCAAATGTATTAAAGTAAAATTCAGCTGAAAGTCAAACCGCGGGAACTAGGGGTGCTGAGGGTTCTGAAGCACCCCCTGACAGCACGAGAATTTTAAATAATATGACTTGAAAATCCACCACCGCCGCACAGCCCGCAGTAGCGTACTGGCCATCGGGAGCACCGGAAGAAGAATAACGATGAAAAACCAGGCTAAGAAACGTAAGGGTGGGGCTGAAAAATTGAGACAAAAAGACATCACCTTCACTAGACAAGGTTTTACCAATTGAAAAATGGCTTTGTTTATTTTACATAAAGCTCAAAAACACTTTTTCGCTCAAATAAAGGCCAAAAAGTTTGGCTTGCGCACTCGCATTAACTATCGAACTCCCGAACTATCATCACATCAAACACAGAATGTGCATGCATTAGTAGGGCAGCTGTGGTGGCGTTTACAGGGGGCGGTTCTGGTGGGCCGGTCTGAATCAAAGTCCAGGGCCTATTTTTACTCCCAGTCCGTCCCTGCCGCCCCGCAACATTAAGCCCCCCCAGCACCCCCCTGATAAAATATGTTCCCGTGGCTATGTCTCGGCCGCTAGCAGCCCGACTCCTGAAATGATCGGCCGGTCAACGTCCGTTGTCATCCTGGGGAGAACATGATCCGATGAACTGATCTGTGCAGCTCTTTGGTGATTAACCGCTGGCTCTAATGTCTCCACAGCATTTTAATATATGATATAATTCTTTTTGGAAGATAAATGTTGGTCTCATATCAAAACTAATGTAAAGGAAATTGTAAAATGCTCATACATGCAAAGAAAACTGAATACACAAAAGTGCTAAGGTTTGACATACAAATGGGCAATAAAGTAAACAATTTAATCAATATTAAATAAAGGTATAAAGGAAGAAAACTAAAAGCAGCAGTAGTGATGACATTCATTATGGCGGGATATTCTCATTTCCAAATAAAAATCTAAGAAAAGTTGACATATTCTGATTTTTTTTTTTTTTCGTCCTCTAACAATATATACAAGTGTCTAAAGCAAGGCAGGTTGATGTTGCACATTTAATGAGATATTTCCTAATTATCACAATTTAATCATAAAAAAGTATTGTATTTGGGTCTAGATTAATCTGGCAAAATTTCATCCTGATGAAATAAAAGGTTTTCCTTTACTTATCGGGGTCACCCTACTTGCCTCGGGGGAGAATGTCCTTGTACTTACTGTAAGTCACTCTGGATAAGAGTGTCTGCTAAAAGACTAAATGTAATGTAAATGTATTCCCGGGTGGTCCTACTGCCATCTAATTCAGGTAAACCATTCAAGTATTTGTATAGTATTGTGCTGGGTTAGACTGGTATTTGTGAACATCTATGGGAATTATTGGCCCTTAATTTTGAAATAATTTATCTTTGAAAAGTGCGTGAAATGTATCATTACAAAAGAGTGGCAACCCTGGTGTGTGTATTAATGTGGGTTTTAATGTGTGTGCAGGGCTTGAAATTTTTTGACCATTTTTGTCACATATGCTCCCGAAATTGTGTCTGTGCAACCTCAAAATATATTTGGGAGCATTTGTGTGAGTGCAAAGAATCGTTATGGTGCGACCTGTTTTAATTTATTTTCAAATCGCTAATAAAGCAGGACAAAGTTATTCCTTACTTCTCAGCGTGAGAAATGTATGGTGTTGTGTGGGAAATGCTTGAGTCTCATGGCAAATGCTTGAGACTTGAGTCCTGAATTAAACTTAATCTTTACATCCTAAACTTTAATGCTGATTTTAGACGTCACTAATATTAGCCGTCAGTAGGGATGAACGATTTAGGAAAATAAGCTCATTGCGATTTATTTGACTAATATTGCGAATTAATATGCAAAAAATGGTTTAAGCTCTTTCTCTTCTATATTATTCAACAAAGACGAGTAATAAATAACT